>NW_027666011.1:0-22500 GCF_963924005.1 Protomyctophum bolini | reverse complement strand
GTAGACAGGTGTGTAGTCGCACAAACATGGCCTTCCTCGCCTTTTCTGCACACCACACACGTCCGCACACACGCACACACGCACACACACACCACACGTTCGCACACACCACACACGTTCGCACACACGCACACGACACACGTTCGCACACACACACACACACACCACACACGTTCGCACACACACGCACACACCACACACGTTCGCACACGCAAACACACACCACACACGTTCGCACACACGCACACACCACACACGTTCGCACACGCACACACCACACACGTTCGCACACGCACACACCACACACGTTCGCACACGCAAACACACACACAGCACACACGTTCGCACACGCAAACACACACACACACACACACACCACACACGTTTCGCACACGCACTCACATCATCGCTTGTTGATTTTGGTCATGATTACGGTATTATTCACATTACACTCAGGTATTTTCATGTCAAGGACCCTCAGATTTAATTGGACCATAACCTTCTGAAAAGATTTACTGACCAGTAATAGCAGATATACTGTACCAATATAGCAAACCATATACAGCTGACCAAAATATCAGATCTACAAGCTTGTTGTAGATCTGCTATTTTTATATAACAACATGCTTAAAACACCGAAAAGGGGGTTCCCGACCCAAAATGGGTTAACCCTTAACACACCGAGTGTCTCACCAGGTTTCTGCCGTGTTAAATCTGTCCCTGTGGTCGTATTAATGAACACACACACGCACACGCACACACACACACACACACGCACATGCACACGCACACGCCCATACACACCACCCAAAAAACATAGGACAGGGGCCAACTATTGTGGCCCAGGACAGAACTGTTGCCAAGAGCCATCTCTATTTAGATGGATCAATTTACTGACCTGGCTATCTTCCTACAAACGCACGCACACACACACACACACACGCACGCACGCACGCACGCACGCACGCAAGCAAGCACGCACGTACATACATACATATGCACATACACCAGTAAGACGCGCAAATGCGGGAAGCGAACGCAGCTCGTACATATTTAAGTTAAGTTTTTAACTTAGCCATAACCATATAAGGAGTCCCCAAAGCAGCTATACGTCCAAATATGGAGTGTGTTGCAACAAATCACTCAGCTCCATATATGGGCACAAAGGGGACACACACACACACACAGACAGACAGATATGGAGTGTGTTGCATGAATCACAAACAAATCAGTCAGCTCCATATATGGCCACAAAAGTCAAACAAATCACTCAGCTCCATATATTGGCACAAAGGGGGGGGGGACACACAGAGACAGACAGACAGACACACAGACAGACATGATCTGCTAGGTCTCATAGTAAGTGCTCACTGCATTCGCAATAAGCACACACGCACACACGCACGCACGCACGTACATACATACGCACATACATACGCACACACACGCACGCACGCGCGCGCGCGCTTACCGTAGAACGCAGGTGTAGAACCCGTTGTCCTCGAGTTCTGCCGATCTGAACCAGATGGAGTCTTCCTCCTTGCTCAGCCTGTGTCCAGAGAAGATGATTGGCTCCTGCAAAGGGTGGACACAATTAACAACATTAGAGCAGGTGATTGGCTGACATTTCTCTGCGAGTGTGAGGTCACATCTTTCGCCCTCCATTGTCGCGCCCGATTGGCCAGGTGTGATATCCATGACAAATGACAGAAAACTCCCATATCTGCTGGGCTGAAGTACAACAATGTGCAAAACACATGCAGCAAGATCTGTGAGTTGCTGTGATAGGAGAAGGATATCAAATGGAACACAACCACCCTAAAGACTAATCATTGTGTATATTCCTGCACTATACCTACTTTTTGAGAAGCCTATGGATAGATGCGGCTTCATAGATGCGGCTGCATCTATGAAGCTGCATCTATGAAGCTGCATAGATGCAGCTGCATAGATGCAGCCGCATCTATGAAGCCGCATTACACAAAGGACCGACAGAGACAAAGCTAGATAAATTACCTCCGAGTCTCCTTTGTTCTTGTACCAGATGAGACGCAGCTTGGCGCTGGTGGCCGTGCTGTAGTTGGTTCTGATGTAGCTGTAGAACAGGGCACACTTCACCCGGACCGGCTCCCCGGCCAGAACCCGGTACCGCTTCAGGTCCACCGACCAGTCTATGCAGCCGTCCACTGTGAGGAAAGGAAGGAACACACACACACACACACAGAGAACGGTTAAACCAGAACCCGGTACCGCTTCAGGTCCACCGACCAGTCTATGCAGCCGTCCACTGTGAAGTAAGGAAGGGGAACACACACACACACACACAGAACGGTTAAACCAGAACCCGGTACCGCTTCAGTACCTCACTGGACGAGTTTCCAGACGGACCTTTCCCAAATCCGTCCAAAATCCTCACAATTATCAAATGCATTAAATATCACAGTAACCTTGGTTATTAGAACAACAGTGACCACAATAACCTTAGTTATTAGAACAACAGTAACCATACAATAACCTTAGTTATTAGAACAACAGTAACCATAGTAACCTTAGTTATTAGAACAACAGTAACCATACAGTAACCTTAGTTATTAGAACAACAGTGACCACAATAACCTTAGTTATTAGAACAACAGTAACCATACAATAACCTTAGTTATTAGAACAACAGTAACCACAGTAACCTTAGTTATTAGAACAACAGTAACCATACAGTAACCTTAGTTATTAGAACAACAGTAACCTTAGTTATTAGAACAACAGTAACCTTAGTTATTAGAACAACAGTAACCACAGTAACCTTAGTTATTAGAACAACAGTAACCATACAGTAACCTTAGTTATTAGAACCACAGTAACCTTAGTTATTAGAACAACAGTAACCACAGTAACCTTAGTTATTAGAACAACAGTAACCACAGTAACCTTAGTTATTAGAACAACAGTAACCACAGTAACCTTAGTTATTAGAACAGCAGTAACCACAGTAACCTTAGTTATTAGAACAACAGTAACCACAGTAACCTTAGTTATTAGAACAACAGTAACCACAGTAACCTTAGTTATTAGAACAACAGTAACCACAGTAACCTTAGTTATTAGAACAGCAGTAACCACAGTAACCTTAGTTATTAGAACAACAGTAACCACAGTAACCTTAGTTATTAGAACAACAGTAACCACAGTAACCTTAGTTATTAGAACAACAGTAACCACAGTAACCTTAGTTATTAGAACAGCAGTAACCACAATAACCTTAGTTATTAGAACAGTAACCACAGTAACCTTAGTTATTAGAACAACAGCAGAACGTTTTTTACAATGTAAACTAAATAAGGATCCCATTCAGCATAAACCCTCACAATATCAGGTAAGCATTTCTAATGACGTGTGTGTGTGTGTGTGTGTGTGTGTGTGTGTGTGTGTGTGTGTGTGTGTGTGTGTACGTGTGTGTACGTGTGTGTACGTGTGTGTGTGTGTGTGTACGTGTGTGTACGTGTGTGTACGTGTGTGTATGTGTGTGTACGTGTGTGTACGTGTGTGTATGTGTGTGTACGTGTGTGTACGTGTGTGCGCGCGCGTGTGTGTGTGTGTGTGTGTGTGTGTGTGTGTGTGTGTGTTAGGGATGCCGCCGAGTAATCGATTTTCCGATTATGTGTTGCCGTCCCCAAAATCGATTTTAATATTTCATAATCGAAAATCGAAAATAGTTAAAATAGTTAATAGTTAAAATATAGGCTAATAAGTAAGGCTGCATGATATATGGAACATGTACCTTCATCAGAGTGGAGAATATAAGTATAAATCAAGTTGAGCAAAGCCACTCTTCTCTGCCCCTCTCTCTAACAGACACAGTTAACGATTGCTTGTTAAGTGCCTGCCAGACAGACAATCAGATGAAATGAAGGCAGGTGTAGAGTAGAGTGTAGACTAGTGAACTGAACATGTTCTCTTTATATCAAGTACTTCATACCAGCCCCTTATGAAACTACTTCTCCCCAAATCCAAATGGATTTCATTTTCCATCCTGAATGGCAGTAACTAGCATACAATGAGAACTGAGAAGATCTCCACAAAGGTTTACTCATCAAAACTGATTATAAAACTGTAACCATCAAAGCATGCACTCAACATATAATGGTTATGTGACCATGGCATGTGCATAATATAAAATCTTATACGTTTTATCTGATATTGATTAATATGGGGGGTGGGTTCAATTAATCGATTATTAATCGGCAGAGCTGTCGACTATTCAATTTGGCTGATGTTCACTTTGTGGCATCCCTACAAGTTACAACAAGTGAGTAAGTGACTATCTCTCTTCCATACTGGTGTGTGGCGTCTCTTGCGTGATATGATGAAGTAGAACGGTGCCGTGCACATTATAGGGACAAAGTCGTGTGTGTGTGTGTGTGTGTGTGTGTGTGTGTGTGTGTGTGTGTGTGTGTGTGTGAATGTGTGAAGAAGACCCATCTTCTCTTTCTGTCATAGTGACATTGTCCTGCATCAGATCATGTCCAAATCAGGTTCTCCAATCTCCAGTAGCCTCTTCAGTTTTTTGAAGATTTTTTGAGTGGTGCAACCACTCCCTTACGGTGGTGTGTGTGGCTGGCTGGGTCTGAGCACTATGTGTGTGTGGCTTGCTGGCTGGCTGGGTCTGAGCACTATGTGTGTGGCTTGCTGGCTGGCTGGGTCTGAGCACTATGTGTGTGGCTGGCTGGCTCTGAGCACTATGTATGTGGCTTGCTGGCTGGCTGGGTCTGAGCACTGTGTGTGGCTGGCTGGCTGGCTGGCTGGGTCTGAGCACTATGTGTGTGGCTTGCTGGCTGGCTGGGTCTGAGCACTATGTGTGTGGCTTGCTGGCTGGCTGGCTGGGTCTGAGCATAGATAGATAGATAGATAGATATTATAGCAGTGACTGACTGAAGGGCCTCCCACACCGTCTGCGAACGCCGCACGTCAAAACAGCCGCCTCCATCATTTTCAATGAACCTATCGCACACCGGCGGCGTCCGACGTGCGCTGACGCGCCGCGTCGGACGGAGCCGGTGTGTGTTGGGCTTGAGACATCGAGCGTGCGTCCGCAACTGGTTGTGGCCCCCATCAAGTGACCTTTTGACCAATGCGGCCCTCGCCCCAAATGAGTTTGACACCCCTGGTATAAGCCAATACTACAGAATCAACCTTGCTCCTCCACACACACAGTCACTAAGTACACAGTCAGTCACAGACACCTGTAAAAGCTAAGAACACAGTCAGTCACAGACACCTGTAAAAGCTAAGAACACAGTCAGTCACAGACACCTGTAAAAGCTAAGAACACAGTCAGTCACAGACACCTGTAAAAGCTAAGAACACAGTCAGTCAGTCACAGACACCTGTAAAAGCTAAGAACACAGTCAGTCACAGACACCTGTAAACGCTAAGGACACAGTCAGTCACAGACACCTGTAAACACTAAGGACACAGTCAGTCACAGACACCTGTAAAACTAAGGACACAGTCAGTCACAGACACCTGTAAACACTAAGGACACAGTCAGTCACAGACACCTGTAAAAGCTAAGAACACAGTCAGTCAGTCAAAGACACCTGTAAAAGCTAAGAACACAGTCAGTCACAGACACCTGTAAACGCTAAGGACACAGTCAGTCAGTCACAGACACCTGTAAACACTAAGGACACAGTCAGTCACAGACACAGAAGGCATTCACTTAGCAACACGCTGGTGGTCTCGCGTTAACCCATTTAGACCCGAGTTAAAACCATTCACTTTTTGAAAGAATAAATATTCAAAGATTTGCGGCACATTTTTACGACTTTTCAAAAATAGCAGACCTACAAGCTCGTAGCGCGCCACTTTTTCAACAGCTAAATTATAACAACATAATGTTTAAAACACCAAAAGGGGTTCCCGTCACAATTAAACTCATTACTCACTCATTGTAGTAGCCTATAGTAGGCTGTGGTGGTGGTGTGGGATAGACTCACTTTTGTTTTTGTGTCATTTTTTCACTTGCTTGGTTTAGTTTGGTGTCATTTTTTCCCTCCCTCCTCCGCAGTGAAGAGACAGCTGCTCTCATTACCGGTAGTTAACTTTTATGTGCTTTATTGTTTATACCGGCGTTCTCTCCCGAAGTTAACGTTGTTTGTTTGTTGTTGTTTTGGTTGTGTTGTTGTTGTGCGAGCAGCGCGACAACAATTAACCGGCATCTAAAACAGTAAACACTGACGTGACAGACCGGCAGACAGACAGCCACAGCAGCGGAGGTAACAGATATATAATAATAATATCATAAAAGAACACCGGAGTTTATAAATATACTTAATTCAACGCCAGCCCGGTAATCACACACAGCAGGTACGAGGAGGGGGCTGGGGCAGCCCTCACTTCCCCCTCCGTGTGGGCGGCCGCATGGTCCAAGTGCCTGCCCCTTTTGAGGCTTTTTTTTTTTTTTAATTCCTTTTCTCTTCGTGGCCGGCGGGCCAACAAACGGTTCACGACGACCACATATTATTACACACATAAAGACCCCCAGGAAAGTGTTCTAAAGCTTCTAAACGTCATTAACATATATTATTTTGCAATTATTATTTCCCCATTAAGTACTGTTAAGTGCAGTATACTTGAGTACATCAGACATGCAAAAGTGTAGCTTTTCGGCGAAAATCGCCGTTTTTATCCCAAATATAGGACCTGTGTGATTCATGCAAATCCGTTAAAAAAATGTTTGGGGGGGGTGAGGGGGTCTGTGGGTGGGGGTGGAGCCCGCCCCGAGCTCGTTGCCCGGAGAATTATCTGACGGACTACTCTCGTGAGTCACTAATGATTCTGAGCGATATTTCTGCTTGCATCTGGGCGGCATGATGTGCGCCGCCGCTGGTCGCTCCGCGGAAAAAAAACCCTGTTTGTGTGGACTCGGCAGGAATTTTGACACACTGTCTGTGACTCGCCAGTCGATCCATTAGTTTAGCTGCTACAGTTAGCATTAGCAACGTTAGCACTTTGCGTTATACTGTCTGTGGTGTGGACACGCCGGCGTCAGTTTCTCTCGCTGTGTGTGTGTGTGTCTGTCTGTGTGCTCGTGTGTGTGCATGCATGCGTATGAGTAAATACATAATAATAAATAATAAAGCATGCGCACATTGTGTGTGTGTGTGTGTGTGTGTGTGTGTGTGCGTGCGAGTAAATAAAACGCTTGATACATACAACTGGTAGTCCTACACCCCCCCCCCCCCGCCAGGGCTTATACTAAATGGATATATTAAAAACGAAAACATGCAGCTCAACTGTTAAGGAGAGGATGTTACTCTACATGTCTTAAATTGACTAAGGCTAAAATAATGAAGTAAACTGACCCTGTTGACTAAACCATCCCAAAACATTTTATTTGTATTATAATTCATTATTTTGCCAGTGAATATAATTTTCTATTTTACATGATGTGAAGAGTGTAACTGTAAGGGATTTTGAGATGGGAGTGTGAGTGCTGGACCAGTTTCTTTCTTTAAATCACACCTGTGTGAAGTGACCCTTATCATCATACATCATCCATTCATTGTCATTTTTGTGACAATGAATGTGTAGGATTGTGTAGGACAAAAATAGCCGATATATGACAATTCATTCATTGTCAATGGCATTTAGGACACAAATCTACTGAATATAGGAGGGGCTAGTGCTCCTCGAGCGGCTAGTGCTCCTGTTGGAGTAAATTAATTGTTCTATGACTATCAGGACATGAATGTTAACATCTTGCTCAATACTGACTAGATTTGTACTGATTTAGTAAATAATCATCTGTCATTTTTGAGTATTGCAGCCACTCAACCACACTATAGACAGCTACAGTATGTGTGTGTGGCTGTGTCCCTGTGTCTGTCCCTGGCTGGGTCCCTGTGTCCCTGGCGGTGTCCCTGTGTCACTGGGTCTGTTCCTGGCTGTGTGCCTGTGTCACTGGGTCTGTCCCTGGCTGTGTCACTGGGTCTGTCCCTGGCTGTGTCACTGTGTCACTAGGTCTGTCCCTGGCTGTCCCTGTGTCACTAGGTCTGTCCCTGTGTCACTGGGTCTGTCCCTGGCTGTCCCTGGCTGTGTCCCTGGCTGTGTCCCTGTGTCACTGGGTCTGTCCCTGGCTGTCCCTGTGTCACTGGGTCTGTCCCTTGCTGTCCCTGTGTCACTGGGTCTGTCCCTGGATGTGTCCCTGGCTGTGTCACTGGGTCTGGGTCTGGCTGTCCCTGTGTCACTGGGTCTGTCCCTGGCTGTCCCTGTGTCACTGGGTCTGTCCCTGGATGTGTCCCTGGCTGTGTCCCTGTGTCACTGGGTCTGTCCCTGGCTGTCCCTGTGTCACTGGGTCTGTCCATGGCTGTGTCCCTGGGTCCCTGGCTGTGTCCGAGCACGAAACATAGCGTTATAGCATTTGTTCACCACCAAGTGTCACTGTTGCACAGCCTAACACACAGACACACAGGCCGGGAGGAGGGCTAGTACAGTACAGTGTAGTATATACTGTCCCCCATGACACCCCCCCCCCCCCCCCCAAAGTGGGTTTAGTACCGATAAACGCTTAAAAGATTTGCGCCGCGGCTTTGCCCGCGGCACAGCGTTGGCCCCGCACACTGTCACCTTTTTCACCTTGGGCCTGTTTGCATGCCTGGTACATGGTTACTTCCCAGCATATAGTGCAGTATGAGTGCTGCAGGATCAGAGGGGGGCATGCGGGGTGCAGGGTCTACTTCCAGACTGCACCATAAGTCATTGTTAACATATTTACCACCGTCTTAACCCATTCTGACCTGAGATCAGATTCATACCAGGTTTCCACTGGACACACACACACACACACACACTGGTCTGATTATAACCCATTCTGACCTGAGATCAGATGCTAAAAAAATGTCAGCCGTTCTTCGATTTTTCAAAAAACAGCAGACCTACAAGCTTGTAGCGTGCGGTTGTAGATCTGCTATTTTTCAATAGCTAAAGCATAACATGATGCTAACACCATAATGGGTTCCCGTTCAGAATGGGTTAACCCATTCTGACCTGAGATCAGGTTAAAAAAAAAAAAGTCTTCTACATCCTGACAGTTTTTCATTCTGACCTGAGATCAGATTCTAAAAATGTCTTCTATGTCAGTCGCTCTTCGATTCTTCCAAAAATAACAGACCTACGAGCTTGTAGATCTGCTATTTCTCAATAGCTATAAAGCACGACATGATGCTATAACACCAAAACGGGTTCCCGTTCAGAATGGGCTAAACGTGTCCGCCAGTAATTTGTGTTTCGAGCCCGACGGCTAGCGGCTAGCGCTGGATTTATCGTGCCGATCTGCATGGATTTACAGAGTGGGATTTATCACCCTCCACTTAACCTGTTACCGCCCAAAGATCTGAGCCTGTTGTATAACTTTAACCCATTTAGGCCTGCAAGACAACATAATATATAAAATGTCTTCTAAAAATCAAATGATGACAATTTTCTGAAAAACCTTAAGGTGCTCAATATTTCATGTCAAGGACAAGGACGTCCCCCAACCATGATAATGTAATTGGCCTCCGACCCCCATATGGAAATATGCTGTTCTAGGGAAACCTCTCAAGAAGCAAAGATTTGAGTTCAAAACGTTCACTCTGACAGAATATATTCAAAGATTTGAGTAAAAAAAACGTTCACTCTGACAGAATATATTCAAAGATTTGAGTAAAAAAACGTTCACTCTGACAGAATATATTCAAAGATTTTAGTAAAAAAAACGTTCACTCTGACAGAATATATTCAAAGATTTGAGTTCAAAAACGTTCACTCTGACAGAATATATTCAAAGATTTGAGTAAAAAAACGTTCACTCTGACAGAATATATTCAAAGATTTGAGTAAAAAACGTTCACTCTGACAGAATATATTCAAAGATTTGAGTAAAAAAAACGTTCACTCTGACAGAATATATTCAAAGATTTGAGTAAAAAAACGTTCACTCTGACAGAATATATTCAAAGATTTGAGTAAAAAACGTTCACTCTGACAGAATATATTCAAAGATTTGAGTAAAAAAAACGTTCACTCTGACAGAATATATTCAAAGATTTGAGTAAAAAAAACGTTCACTCTGACAGAATATATTCAAAGATTTGAGTAAAAAAACGTTCACTCTGACAAAAATAGCAGATCTACAAGCTCATATAACGCGGCACTCGGCCGGCTGCGCTACGAGCTTGTAGATCTGCTATTTTTTACAATAGCTAAAGCATAACATAATGCTTTAAAACACCAACCGGGCCAAACCGACCAAAACGTGTTATAAGTCCTCCTTCCTTCTCCCGCGGCTGGAAAGAGATTTAGTGCCTCATGCTGCGTGCAGGCACATAGACACACATGCTGCAAGGCACGTGCACGCACGACATGCACGCACACACGCATGCACGCAGAAACAGGCACGGACAAGTGCGCTCACCACACACACACACAATATCACACTCAACAGATTTAGTGTTCACCGTCTGTCTGCAAATTGGCTAAACAATGGAAGCCACACTCTGTCCCCCTGCTATAGGGTTTCTCTTCTACCCCCGAGTTGAACCCGCGTGGTTTTTGTGCTGTGTTTTTTCCCCTCCTATATGCCCATATCAAGGGGCCAGCTAAGCACTCCAACGTTGAAGAGCTGGGCCCTAGTGGTAAGAGGAAGGACTGCAGGCGGACCCGTGGATTCTTGACGAGGAAACCCCCCGTGCAACCGAGCGCTCAACGTTAAAGCCCGGCTGCACTTCAGCATTTGGACACCAAAATGTTGGTGTCCAAATGCTGAATCAGCAAAAAAAATGCGGAAATAGACGGTACTTCCGGCAGCCTTCCGGGTGCTTCAAAACGCCACTGAGCAACTTCCACTGACATGAATGGCTTCGCGCCAGTTCAGTCTCTATCCTTTTAATACTCTATGCATGCTTTCTGGGATTGTGTGAACACAAACAGTGGCTTAATTGTCATTGGCTGATCACCCTCCTAGTATAGCGATGATTTGATTGGCTGAGCAAAGTAGCCTACTGTACTGTATTTATAAAGATAAAAAAAAGTGAGGTCAGAAAATCCACTTCCTATAATCTGCAAAGTGTATCACCCTGCCACCACCCTGCATATATCACCCTGTTGGATATCACCCTGTTGGGTATCACCCTGTTGGATATCACCCTGTTGGATATCACCCTGTTGTAGGCTTACCATACGTCCTCTTTTGCCCGGACAAGTCCTCTTTTGGGGGGCTGTCCTGGCAGTCCGGGGGGGTTTTATAAATCCCTTCAAATGTTATGAATAAATAGCCGGTGGCCTTTTTTTGCGGCTGCGAATTAATGAATTTACACAAATTAGAGGTGCGAAAAGAACCTCTTAACACGTCGGTGTGAAACTGTGAACGCACAACACTACGACACAACACACTTAGGTACACAATCACATTAGTCTGCTCAGCACGGGCTAACGTCCTTTAGACTTTTAACGCACGCACGCACGCACGCCTCTAAATAGAGACAAACATAAGTGTTGGGGCCACATATTGATGGGGGTCACAATGATAGAAAACCATATAATTATTTCATGGCTAATGCCTCTACATACTGTATACGACACACGCACGCACGCACAAACAGGCATGCACGCGTGTGTGTACTGTGTGTGTGTGTGTGTGTGTGTGTGTGTGTGTGTGTGTGTGTGTGCGTCCATGCGTGCCACATTGTTAGCGTGCACAGATATACACTCCCCCTCCCCCCCCCCAGAAAGCCTCCCAAATGACAGAATATTCAAATAAAGTAACGATAAATTACCATGTTTCTCAATTTGAAAACGGACTGCCTTTTTAGTCAACACAGTACAAAACACACACACACACACACACACACACACACACACACACACACACACACACACACACACACACACACACACACACACACACACACACACACACACACACACACGGCAGTGTGCGCCTGCAACACGCCAGATTAAACGGCGGTCTCAAGGTCCAACATCTCAACAGTGTTACTCTCTCTCTCTCTCTGTTATCTCAACTGTTACTTCATTTTCATTTGCTGCTTTCTTTCCCTTTAGCAATTTTAGCTAATATATATATATATATTTATTTTTTACAAAGTTTTACAGCGATTTCTTATATTAATATTTACTATAGTCCTATATTAGACCCCAGGAAATTACATCTGGCCACGAAAGAACACACTGAATGTCGCACTGAATCCATCTACTGTAACACGTCATCCTTCACTAATCAGACTTGTCCTAATTTACGTGCAATCTTCCACAGACTTTCCTACCAGGAAATATATCCCAAAAAAATATATATATATCACAGCTTTTTCACATTGGGCTGTTATAGCGCCACCAACAGGTGGACTTTTGCAAAACACATTTTCGGAACAAAATGCCTCAAATCATCCAATCGCCATCCAAGGCGTATAAGAAGAAAGGTCACCCTTTTCACATTATAGCGCCACCAGGAGGCCACAACCTGACCTGGCCTGGGGGAGACCTGTCCTATTATAGCGCCACCAGGAGGCCACAACCTGACCTGGCCTGGTGGAGAGCTGTCCTATTATAGCGCCACCAGGAGGCCACAACCTGACCTGCCCTGGTGGAGACCTGTCCTATTATAGCGCCACCAGGAGGCCACAACCTGACCTGCCCTGGTGGAGACCTGTCCTATTATAGCGCCACCAGGAGGCCACAACCTGACCTGCCCTGGTGGAGACCTGTCCTATTATAGCGCCACCAGGAGGCCACAACCTGACCTGCCCTGGTGGAGACCTGTCCTATTATAGCGCCACCAGGAGGCCACAACCTGACCTGCCCTGCATGGTGGAGACCTGTCCTATTATAGCGCCACCAGGAGGCCACAACCTGCCCTGCCCTGGTGGAGACCTGTCCTATTATAGCGCCACCAGGAGGCCACAACCTGACCTGCCCTGCATGGTGGAGACCTGTCCTATTATAGCGCCACCAGGAGGCCACAACCTGACCTTCCCTGGTGGAGACCTGTCCTATTATAGCGCCACCAGGAGGCCACAACCTGCCCTGCCCTGGTGGAGACCTGTCCTATTATAGCGCCACCAGGAGGCCACAACCTGACCTGCCCTGGTGGAGACCTGTCCTATTATAGCGCCACCAGGAGGCCACAACCTGACCTGCCCTGCATGGTGGAGACCTGTCCTATTATAGCGCCACCAGGAGGCCACAACCTGCCCTGCCCTGCATGGTGGAGACCTGTCCTATTATAGCGCCACCAGGAGGCCACAACCTGACCTGCCCTGGTGGAGAGACCTGTCCTATTATAGCGCCACCAGGAGGCCACAACCTGCCCTGTGACGTCCGCGACCCACAAATGGGTGCCGACCCACTGTTTGGGAAGCAGTGCTTTACACTGTACCGTATATGAATGTGAAACTGGGTGATGCACTGCCCACTCAGCAAAAAAATAATAATGAAAAAAAACGTCCTTCTTTTGTGTATAAATTAAGGTTATAGCGAAGGCCGAGCTCAGCTCCTGTGGCGTGGCCTGGCACGGACATCAAAGAGGGAGTCTGTAGCCCGGTTAGGCCCGGGGCGTCGACATTAGAAAAGAAATGTCTTCTATAAATCCTGACAGTTTTCTGAAATACCTCATGTTTCTACGTCAGTGGTGCTGCAATATTTCATGTCAAGGACCCCCACAAAAAAAGTATATGTAATCTGAAAATATGTTGTTCCAATGACCGAGGATCCAGAAACAGAAGATTTGAGTTTAAAAACGTTCGCTCTGAAAGAATATATATACACTCAAAGAGTTGTGCCGCATTTTTCAAGATAAAAACGAAACAAAAAAAACAGCAGATCTACAAGCTCGTGGCGCGGCATCGAGTGCCGCGCCACGAGCTTGTAGATCTGCTGTTTTTCAATAGCTATAAAATATGACATAATTCTTTTAAATCACCAAAAGGGGGTTCCCGCCCAGAATGGGCTATAGAGGGAGAATAGAGTGATGGAGACAGAGAGAGAGAGAGAGAGAGAGAGAGATAGAGAGAGAGAGAGAGAGACAGAGAGAGAGAGAGAGAGAGACAGAGAGAGAGAGAGAGAGAGAGAGAGAGAGAGACAGAGAGAGAGAGAGAGAGAGACAGAGAGAGAGAGAGAGAGAGAGACAGAGAGAGAGAGAGATGAATACAGTAGAATCATCATAAACGGCTCAATTTGGGCTGAGGTTTGTGGGTCGGGCCGCTATAGGTCCCGCGTCACTGACGACACACACACACACACACACACACACACACACACACACACACACACACACACACACACACACACACACACACACACACACACACACACACACACACACACACACACACACACACAGTCACACACACACACACACACACACACACACACACACAAGGGGGCCCTTTATTGATTCTGTTAAATGTAGGTCAAAAAGATGACGAAAACACGGAAAAACACAAACATGTGGCGCTCCCTATGGGGGCCCTGCAGAAATGACCGTCCCAGGGGCCCTCGTGACGGTTAATCTGTCCCTGGATGCGAGGCGTTGTGTGCTTATATCGGCTATTTTCAGCACGCCAACCAAGTGTATAAATCAGCCATCTCAAGGCCTGACCAAATACATTTGATTACACAAAATCAACCGCAGATTTTATCAGACTAAAAAACCTATACTAAAAATGTAGTCGACTAAAACCTATAGACCAACGTCTAACACTATAAAGCATTGCTCAAGAAGACTATAAAATGACTATATAAAAGTAAGTCAAAGTGTTGCTTGTCAAGATCAACACCGCTGTAAGTGAGAGATGGAGTGAAGGGGAAGAGGTTGTGAGGAGAGAGGGGGCGTGTGTGTGTACGTGCGTGCGTGCGTGCGTGCGTGCGTGCGTGCGTGTGTACGTGTGTGTGTATGTGCGTGCGTGCGTGTGTACGTGCGTGCGTGTGTACGTGCGTGCGTGTGTACGTGTGTGTGTATGTGCGTGCGTACGTTCGTGCGTGTGTGCGTGCGTGCGTGCGTGTGTGCGTACGTGCGTGCGTGCATGCGTGCGTGCTTCGTGGAAGTGGAGACAAAGTAGAACTGCATTTCCTCCCAGACTGCATCATCAGCTCTGGACCTTTTTGGACCCAGAAGACGAACCGCGTACGACGTCGAGGCAGAATACTGATGATCATAATTATTCTGGACTCACAAAGTCTCACCAATAACAAATAATCCCTCCATCTGTTGTTGACTTATTTAGCCAAAAACACACACGGACGCACGCCGCGCGCACACACACACACACACACACACACACACACACACACACACACACACACACACACACGCACACACACACACACACGCGCGCACAGGGATACGCGCGAGAGACGCCAAAGGAAGGGGGGGGAAAAGAAAGACACTAAAAGCTCCCACTGTTATTACTAAAAGTATAGCTTTAGCAACCTTAAAGGAGAATTCCATGCTAAAAAGCTTTCTCACCTTTCTTTGTAGTCGTTACGTCCCCATCAAAAGGGTGTTATTTTGTGCAAAAGCTCGTTATTGGCTATTTCCCCTACCATATAAGCTCTGAATGAATTGCATTGAATGGGGGGCTATGGGGTGTTGTGCTAAATCGCTCAAAATTATATATACTAGCCCTTACCCGTTGTGAGATATTTGCCCCCCTCTTGTGGCCGTGGGGGGGTACTGCGCCCGGAGCGTTTTTAATTCAGTAATAAATCTTGCATCCTTTGGTATTCTTCTCCTGATAAACTACACGGTTTGCACACATCTCACCATGCACAACGGCGACAGGTAGCCTGTCCACACATGGACCGCTACTTTGCATTCATATTCATGTCATATTGACAGTACAATACCCATTTTTGCATTTTTTAATCCACTAATAAATTCATTATAAATCATGAATGTGTCAAATTGGAAAAAGGGCTCCATTAAGACCTCCATATAATTATGGTCCATGCCTGTGTGAAAAGTGGGAGTGATTGGGGCAGCCAATGTTGAGATAAAGCGCTGTCAGGGACATTCAGACAGACAGACAGACATTCGCTGAATTTTAGTATGATGATGATGATGATTTAGTATGATTTTGTATATATCCTCTCTTCATAATGTAAATAATATCCCAAGCGGCACACTTTACTACTTATTTCGATGGAAATAAAGGAAATTAACATAACACCCCATAGCCCCATTCAATTCCCATTCAATGCAATGCAATTCATTGAGGGCTTATGGTAGGGAAAATAGCCAATAAGGAGTTTTTGCACAAAAAAAACACCTGGACCTCTTTGGTGGGGACGTAACAACTACAAAGAAAGGTAAGAAAGATAAGAAAGCATTCTAGCATGGAATTCTCCTTTAATCCGGTCGTTTTAACGCACCCCTCACCAACCTTAATCCGGTCGTTTTAACGCACCCCTCACCAACCTTAATCCGGTCGTTTTAATGCACCCCTCACCAACCTTAATCCGGTCGTTTTAACGCACCCCTCACCAACCTTAATCCGGTCGTTTTAACGCACCCCTCACCAACCTTAATCCGGTCGTTTTAACGCACCCCTCACCAACCTTAATCCGGTCGTCTTAACGCACCCCTCACCAACCTTAATCCGGTCGTCTTAACGCACCCCTCACCAACCTTAATCCGGTCGTTTTAACGCACCCCTCACCAACCTTAATCCGGTCGTTTTAACGCACCCCTCACCAACCTTAATCCGGTCGTTTTAACGCACCCCTCACCAACCTTAATCCGGTCGTTTTAACGCACCCCTCACCAACCTTAATCCGGTCGTTTTAACGCACCCCTCACCAACCTTAATCCGGTCGTTTTAACGCACCCTTCACCAACCTTAATCCGGTTGTTTTAACGCACCCCTCACCAACCTTAATCCGGTCGTTTTAACGCACCCCTCACCAACCTTAATCCGGTCGTTTTAACGCACACCCTCACCAACCTTAATCCGGTCGTTTTAACGCACCCCTCACCAACCTTAATCCGGTCGTTTTAACGCACCCCTCACCAACCTTAATCCGGTCGTTTTAACGCACCCATCACCAACCTTAATCCGGTTGTTTTAACGCACCCCTCACCAACCTTAATCCGTTCGTTTTAACGCACCCCTCACCAACCTTAATCCGGTCGTTTTAACGCACCCCTCACCAACCTTAATCCGGTCGTTTTAACGCACCCCTCACCAACCTTAATCCGGTCGTTTTAACGCACCCCTCACCAACCTTAATCCGGTCGTTTTAACGCACCCCTCACCAACCTTAATCCGGTCGTTTTAACGCACCCCTCACCAACCTTAATCCGGTCGTTTTAACGCACCCCTCACCAACCTTAATCCGGTCGTTTTAACGCACCCCTCACCAACCTTAATCCGGTCGTTTTAACGCACCCCTCACCAACCTTAATCCGGTCGTTTTAACGCACCCCTCACCAACCTTAATCCGGTCGTTTTAACGCACCCCTCACCAACCTTAATCCGGTCGTTTTAACGCACCCCTCACCAACCTTAATCCGGTCGTTTTAACGCACCCCTCACCAACCTTAATCCGGTCGTTTTAACGCACCCCTCACCAACCTTAATCCGGTCGTTTTAACGCACCCCTCACCGACCTTAATCCGGTCGTTTTAACGCACCCCTCACCGACCTTAATCCGGTCGTTTTAACGCACCCCTCACCAACCTTAATCCGGTCGTTTTAACGCACCGGATTAACGCACCGGACCCACGCACGCACGCGCGCATGCACGCACGCACGCACGCACGCACGCACGCACGCACGCACGCACGCCACGCACGCCACGCCACGCACGCAACAATAGATAGAGCGAAGGTTTTAAACACATTCTCAGATGTTCATTCAGTAAAGCTTCAGTGCCCTCATGGCCCACGAGCCCTATAGCTGGGCTTCACGCACACACACACACACACACACACACACACACACACACACACACACACACTCACATACACACAGACTCACATGATGCACGCACACAGACACGCACACAGACACGCACACACACACACCTTCTATATCGTCTCTGTCGGGTGGAAAGAAACCCTATTCTGACACTCAGACACCGGTAGTAGACTACGAGGCTGGGTACATCTCTAGTGATATCCTGACACACAGCCGCCGGTAGTAGACTACGAGGCTGGGTACATCTCTAGTGATATCCTGACACACAGCCACCGGTAGTAGACTACGAGGCTGGGTACATCTTTAGTGATATCCTGACACTCAGCCACCGGTAGTAGACTACGAGGCTGGGTACATCTTTAGTGATATCCTGACACTCAGCCACCGGTATAGTAGACTACGAGGCTGGGTACATCTCTAGTGATATCCTGACACACAGCCACCGGTAGTAGACTACGAGGCTGGGTACATCTTTAGTGATATCCTGACACACAGACACCGGTAGTAGACTACGAGGCTGGGTAAATCTCTAGTGATATCCTGACACTCAGCCACCGGTAGTAGACTACGAGGCTGGGTACATCTTTAGTGATATCCTGACACTCAGCCACCGGTAGTAGACTACGAGGCTGGGTACATCTTTAGTGATATCCTGACACTCAGCCACCGGTAGTAGACTACGAGGCTGGGTACATCTTTAGTGATATCCTGACACACAGACACCGGTAGTAGACTACGAGGCTGGGTACATTTTTAGTGATATCCTGACACACAGCCACCGGTAGTAGACTACGAGGCTGGGTACATCTTTAGTGATATCCTGACACTCAGCCACCGGTAGTAGACTACGAGGCTGGGTACATCTTTAGTGATATCCTGACACACAGCCACCGGTAGTAGACTACGAGGCTGGGTACATCTTTAGTGATATCCTGACACTCAGCCACCGGTAGTAGACTACGAGGCTGGGTACAACTTTAGTGATATCCTGACACTCAGACACCGGTAGTAGACTACGAGGCTGGGTCCATCTTTAGTGATATCCTGACACACAGCCACCGGTAGTAGACTACGAGGCTGGGTACATCTTTAGTGATATCCTGACACTCAGCCACCGGTAGTAGACTACGAGGCTGGGTACATCTTTAGTGATATCCTGACACCGGTAGTAGACTACGAGGCTGGGTACATCTTTAGTGATATCCTGACACTCAGCCACCGGTAGTAGACTACGAGGCTGGGTACATCTTTAGTGATATCCTGACACCGGTAGTAGACTACGAGGCTGGGTACATCTTTAGTGATATCCTGACACACAGCCACCGGTAGTAGACTACGAGGCTGGGTACATCTTTAGTGATATCCTGACACTCAGCCACCGGTAGTAGACTACGAGGCTGGGTACATCTTTAGTGATATCCTGACACTCAGCCACCGGTAGTAGACTACGAGGCTGGGTACATCTTTAGTGATATCCTGACACTCAGCCACCGGTAGTAGACTACGAGGCTGGGTACATTTTTAGTGATATCCTGACACACAGCCACCGGTAGTAGACTACGAGGCTGGGTACATCTTTAGTGATATCCTGACACTCAGCCACCGGTAGTAGTCTACGAGGCTGGGTACATCTTTAGTGATATCCTGACACTCAGCCACCGGTAGTAGACTACGAGGCTGGGTACATCTTTAGTGATATCCTGACACTCAGCCACCGGTAGTAGACTACGAGGCTGGGTACATCTTTAGTGATATCCTGACACTCAGACACCGGTAGTAGACTACGAGGCTGGGTCCATCTTTAGTGATATCCTGACACACAGCCACCGGTAGTAGACTACGAGGCTGGGTACATCTTTAGTGATATCCTGACACCGGTAGTAGACTACGAGGCTGGGTACATCTTTAGTGATATCCTGACACTCAGCCACCGGTAGTAGACTACGAGGCTGGGTACATCTTTAGTGATATCCTGACACTCAGCCACCGGTAGTAGACTACGAGGCTGGGTACATCTTTAGTGATATCCTGACACTCAGCCACCGGTAGTAGACTACGAGGCTGGGTACATCTTTAGTGATATCCTGACACACAGACACCGGTAGTAGACTACGAGGCTGGGTACATTTTTAGTGATATCCTGACACACAGCCACCGGTAGTAGACTACGAGGCTGGGTACATCTTTAGTGATATCCTGTCACTCAGCCACCGGTAGTAGTCTACGAGGCTGGGTACATCTTTAGTGATATCCTGACACACAGCCACCGGTAGTAGACTACGAGGCTGGGTACATCTTTAGTGATATCCTGACACACAGCCACCGGTAGTAGACTACGAGGCTGGGTACATCTTTAGTGATATCCTGACACTCAGACACCGGTAGTAGACTACGAGGCTGGGTCCATCTTTAGTGATATCCTGACACACAGCCACCGGTAGTAGACTCTACGAGGCTGGGTACATCTTTAGTGATATCCTGACACTCAGCCACCGGTAGTAGACTACGAGGCTGGGTACATCTTTAGTGATATCCTGCCACCGGTAGTAGACTACGAGGCTGGGTACATCTTTAGTGATATCCTGACACTCAGCCACCGGTAGTAGTCTACGAGGCTGGTACATCTTTAGTGATATCCTGACACACAGCCACCGGTAGTAGACTACGAGGCTGGGTACATCTTTAGTGATATCCTGACACTCAGCCACCGGTAGTAGACTACGGAGGCTGGGTACATCTTTAGTGATATCCTGACACTCAGACACCGGTAGTAGACTACGAGGCTGGGTCCATCTTTAGTGATATCCTGACACACAGCCACACCGGTAGTAGACTACGAGGCTGGGTACATCTTTAGTGATATCCTGACACTCAGCCACCGGTAGTAGACTACGAGGCTGGGTACATCTTTAGTGATATCCTGACACCGGTAGTAGACTACGAGGCTGGGTACATCTTTAGTGATATCCTGACACTCAGCCACCGGTAGTAGACTACGAGGCTGGGTACATCTTTAGTGATATCCTGACACCCGGTAGTAGACTACGAGGCTGGGTACATCTTTAGTGATATCCTGACACACAGCCACCGGTAGTAGACTACGAGGCTGGGTACATCTCTAGTGATATCCTGACACACAGCCACCGGTAGTAGACTACGAGGCTGGGTACATCTCTAGTGATATCCTGACACTCAGCCACCGGTAGTAGACTACGAGGCTGGGTACATCTTTAGTGATATCCTGACACACAGCCACCGGTAGTAGACTACGAGGCTGGGTACATCTTTAGTGATATCCTGACACTCAGCCACCGGTAGTAGACTACGAGGCTGGGTACATCTTTAGTGATATCCTGACACTCAGCCACCGGTAGTAGACTACGAGGCTGGGTACATCTTTAGTGATATCCTGACACACAGCCACCGGTAGTAGACTACGAGGCTGGGTACATCTTTAGTGATATCCTGACACACAGCACCGGTAGTAGACTACGAGGCTGGGTACATCTTTAGTGATATCCTGACACACAGCCACCGGTAGTAGACTACGAGGCTGGGTACATCTTTAGTGATATCCTGACACGCCACAGGAGTTGCATAAGTTCCAAAAGCTGTACCCACTACATTAACGATCGTATAGTCAGAACGGGTGCGGTTTGGTAGATGTTAAAGAACAAGCAAAGTTGGCGTCACCGGTGTTTCCACCGTGCCACCATTGCTGCACATACACACACACACACACACACACACACACACACACACACACACACACACACACACACACACACACACACACACACACACACACACACACACACACACACACACACAGTCCGGTCCCCAATCATTATTCATTCCACTCAGCTGGACATTCTACAGACGCATGTGCACGCGCAGACGCACACACACAATTCATCTCCAGTCTGAAGGGTCGGTATCTCTCCGCAAACCAGGCACAGACGGACGGACGGACGACGGACGGACGGACGGACGGACGGACAGACGGACCGACGGACGGACAGGAGGTAGAGACATGAAGGATGTGATTGGGTCAAGGGGCTACTTAATCAGAAGTAATGAGAGCAGAGAACACTGGAACCACCACTATACCGTCTACAGTATAGCCTACATATACTGTACTGTACACACATGATGGATACAGATGACACACAGGTGGTGCGCTGACCTCATTAACCTGTATCGTCCCTATTCTGGGAAGGGGGGGGGGGGGGGGGGGGTGGCGAGCTCACAACGGCTATAGGCCGATTCTCAGGGAAGTCCCGATGAAAGTAAAGTGGAGCATGTGATGTGACCTTTTGAATGAACGTAAACAACTATTACAAACGTAAGACTGAATCAAATCTTAAGGCAAATGAAATGAGGGATACAAATGTATACGTCAAGCTTGGAAGGGGTTAACCACATTTAGGCCTGACCTCAAAATTAAAAATAAATAAATCTTCTAAATCCTCCAGTTTTCTGAAATAAATATTTTCACGATTTTTCAAAAAATAGCAGACCTACAAGCAGA
>NW_027666012.1:50000-51037 GCF_963924005.1 Protomyctophum bolini | reverse complement strand
GAGGTAAAGCCGAGGCTTCTGTCGACTTCTCACCCCAGCAGGCATTTTGACAGCTCTATATCTATATATCTCTCTCTCCCTCTCTCTCTCTCTCTCTCTCTATATATATATATATCTATCTCTGTGTGTATTCTGTGTACATCACCCCCCCCCATTTGTAGTCCTCAGGATGATATAATTACGTCATGTTGTAGTCTTTTTTTTTGTCATCAGGGGGATATCGTTACGTCATGTTGTAGTCAAAACAATGACTACAACATGACGTAGCGATATCATCCTGATGACTACAAAACAATGACTACAACATGACGTAGCGATATCATCCTGATGACTACAAAACAATGACTACAACATGACGTAGCGATATCATCCTGATGACTACAAATCAATGACTACAACATGACGTAGCGATATCATCCTGATGACTACAAAACAATGACTACAACATGACGTAGCGATATCATCCTGATGACTACAAAACAATGACTACAACATGACGTAACGATATCATCCTGATGACTACAAATCAATGACTACAACATGACGTAACGATATCATCCTGTCGACTACAAAACAATGACTACAACATGACGTAGCGATATCATCCTGATGACTACAAATCAATGACTACAACATGACGTAACGATATCATCCTGACGACTACAAAACAATACTACAACATGACGTAACGATATCATCCTGTCGACTACAAATCAATGACTACAACATGACGTAACGATATCATCCTGACGACTACAAAACAATACTACAACATGACGTAGCGATATCATCCTGATGACTACAAAACAATGACTACAACATGACGTAGCGATATCATCCTGATGACTACAAAACAATGACTACAACATGACGTAGCGATATCATCCTGATGACTACAAAACAATGACTACAACATGACGTAGCGATATCATCCTGATGACTACAAAACAATGACTACAACATGACGTAGCGATATCATCCTGATGACTACAAAACAATGACTACAACATGACGTAACGATATCATCCTGATGACTA
>NW_027666012.1:0-45000 GCF_963924005.1 Protomyctophum bolini | reverse complement strand
CAGCGATGACCTCAAGACCTTCAGGGAACTCAAGGTGTCGCTCTTCCTCAACCTGTCCCGATGTCGCAGGAAAATGAACGTGAGTTCCGAGTAGATGCTCCGTCTATACATTGTTGTCTATTTACATAAGTTCTCACCACAACCAAAACCAGTCAATACTTCCAAAGAGATAAGGCCGTGTCAACCCATCAAAGGCCTTTTGGGCGTCCATTGACAGAATAGCAGTATCCGGTGTAAACATAGTGTCTTGTGTTGTTGCGTTGCGTTGTTCGTGTGCATCCACAGGACTTCGGGATGGCTGAGGAATTCGCTACGAAGGCGCTGGAGCTGAAACCAAACTCCTACGAGGCGTATTACGCCAGGGCCCGCGCCAAACGTAGCAGCAGGTACGATCCATGACCTCACTACTGTTCATCGTACAGATGTTCTATTGTTAGACTGATGTTATGTTCTTAGCTTACTTATGATCCTTGATGACTTGTACTACTGTACTGTTTTTTATTCTAGTTTGTTTTGCTATAGCCTTAGTTACAATAACCATTTCTTCTTCTGTTTTCCACATTGATATAACAACATTATAACCATATAAAATGAAATGGGAGTTAAATGCTGCAATTTGTAAAAATTGTAAAAATATATATATATATATGACTCCTAACATCGTTGAAGTGGGACTCATGAAATGTCCCTTGGACTCCTGTAAGAGACCATCCCTGCATTCCGGGACTCATTACATTGAAAACCTATTTACATCATGTACTTGATGTATTAACATGTGTTGTTCTTGCTTGCTGTAAGTCTGTATGAAAAAAGCCCACAACATCATGGAAGACACCAGCCATCCCGCAAATACCCTGTTCAAACCACTCCCTTCCAAAAAACGCTACCGGAGCATCAGATCTCGCACCGCCCGTCTCAGTAACAGTTTTTACCCCCAGGCAGTCAGGCTGCTGAACAGCTGACCTTGAACTGTATTGCACTGTTTTGTCACTTCACTTGCACTTTTCTTTCTGTTTTTTTTTTGTCTTTTTCTTGCACTATAGATGTTTGTTTATGTCCTGTGTATGTAAGACTGAGAGTGCTCTGAGCAAAATAAATGTCATTGTATGTATACTCTGTATCTATACACATGACAAATAAACCTGAACCTGAACCTGTAAATCACTCTGGATTAAGAGGCATCTGCTGATTGCCTAAACGGTGCCGTGCTCTCCCCTCCGTGTGTCTCTGCAGGCAGTTCCCTGAGGCCCTGGAGGACCTGACGGAGGCCACGCAGCACTGCCCCAACAACCGTGAGATCCAGCGGCTGCTGCAGCGCGTGGAGGAGGAGGTGCGCCACTTCAGCCAGGACGACAACGCGCTGGCGCTGCAGCCCTTCACGCTGCCGCCGCCGCAGCCGCCGCCCGACTCCCCTCCCCCCACGCCGCCCCCCGAGGAGGAGGAGGAGGAGGAGGGGGGGGAGGAGGCGGGGTCTAGTCTGTGCCTGGCGCTGCCCCCCCCCCCCACAGCCCCTCCTCCTCCCCCCTCCCCCGGAACCGCGGCTGGAGGACATGGAGCCGGTGCAGGAGCTGTTCGAGGACGACGAGCGCTACCTGGAGGCGGAGCTGGAGGCGGCCATGTCCCTCATGGGCCTGGCCCCGCCTCCGGCCCCGCCCTCCGACTGCCACGCCCACAACAACAACAACAACCAGAGCCCCCCCCCCTCGCCCAACCACCACCACCACCACCACCACCAGATGTTCGGCGGGGGGGGAGGGTACGAGTACCACCACCACCACCACCACCAGCAGCCCTCGTCCTCCACCTCCATGTCCTCCTCGCCCACCCACGGCGGCGGAGCGGCCGCCGTCTACCAGTCGCCCTCCCTCTCGCCCACGCACCACCACAACAACTCCCACTACTCAGACCGCACGTCGCCCGTGCACCTCCACCACCACCACCACCAGGGGGCGGCCTCGTACCGGTTCAGCCCCCCGCCGCCCGCCGACCGGGACCGCAACAACCAGAGCCCGCCCCCCTCGCCCCTGCGCCGCGCGGCGGCCGTGCCCACGGCCCCGCCGTCGTCCTCCCAGTACCGCGCCAGCCCGCCGGTGGAGGCCGGGGGGGTGTGCCTGTACCGCTCCCAGTCGGGCTCCCCGGTGCGCTACCAAACGGCGGAGCAGCAGCAGCAGCAGCAGCAGCAGCAGCAGCAGCCCGCGGCGCCTCCCGGCCGGCCCAAGTCACCGCTGCTGTCCAAGATGAGCTCCGTGCAGCGCTCCTTCCAGCTGGGCGGCTCGGGACCCTCGCTGTCCCACCAGCACCACCACCACCACCAGGGGGCGCCGCAGCAGCCACCGCATCAGCAGCAGCAGCAGCACCACCAGGCGCAGGGCCTGCGCCTGCAGCCCTCCATCGCGCAGATCGTGCGCACCAGCCAGCCCGGCGGGGTCAGCGGAGGAGGAGGCGGCTACGGCGGGCGGTACCACCAGACCTCGGTGGACGTGTACCAGGACGTCGGGCGACCCGTCCAGGCGGTGCAGGCCAGCCTGAGCGCCGGGGCCCTCTGCCAGCACGGGGGCCGCGGAGGGGTCATGATGATGGAGGTCACGGGGGCGGGCGGCGGCGGAGAGCTGCCCCCCGCCCCCCAGCGCCCCTCCTCTGCCTACCGCGCCAGCAGCGGGGGTCCGGGCGCCATGATGCGCTACGGCGGCGGCGGCGGCCACCAGACGCCGCAGATCAGCCGCAGCCAATCGGCCGCCTACTACCCGGTTTCGGAGCAGCACGCCATGGGCGTGGCCATGCCCCTCCCCCTCGCCCCCCCACAGTGCCAGCAGCAGCAGCTGGGCTCGCCGGAGAGTACGCACATGGGCAGCAGGGTGGGCGGCGGGGGGCGCCCCGTCAGCGCCAGCCAGACCACGCCCACGCCGCGGCCCCTCATCCACTCGCAGAGCGTCGGGCTGCGCTTCTCGCCGTCCAGCAACAGCATCGTGGCCTCGTCGTCCTCCTCGTCCAACCAGCAGATGGAGATCCTCCCCCTGCAGGTAGGGGGTGGGGCCTACAACGACGTCGAGCTCTCGCCCATCTCGCCGCCGCATGGCGGCGGGGGGGGGGGGCTGTACCCCCCCGGCGGGGGCGAGGTCCGCTCTCGGAGCACGCCCTTCATGGGCATCATAGACAAGACGGCGCGCACCACGGCGCAGTACCTGCACCAGCCCACAGGGGGCGGCGGGGGCCAGCGGCCCTGGGCCATGACGTCCATGGACGCCGTCATCAGCCCCACCTCGCCCGCCTACAGCCCGCCCACCTCGCTGGGGGGGGGAGGAGGGGGCGGAGCCTACAGCCCGCCCACCTCCCTGGGAAACATCGCCTACTACAACAAGACCAACAACGCCCAGAACGGCCACCTGCTGGACGACGACGGCTACTACGCGGTGCAGCCCAGCTCCGCCTCCTCGCTGGGCAAGCTGGCCAATGGCGGCGGCGGCGGTTCCCGAGGAGGCGGGGGGGGCGGGGACATCCTGGAGCGCGTCAGCCAGGTGCCCACCTACCCTGACGTGAAGGTGGCGCGGACGCTGCCCGTGGCGCAGGCCTCCTACCAGGACAACAACATGTACGGCGCAGTGCACCACCACCACCACCGGGGGCAGCGGGGCGTGGCCGCGAGCCAGGTGGGCCCCGGGCCGCCGGGCAGCACCTCGCCCATCAAACCAAAGAGACCGTTTGTGGAGTCCAACGTGTGACCACGCCCCCGCCCCCCCCTTCGGTTGGGGGGGGGTAAAGAGAGAGAGAGAGAGAGAGAGAGAGAGCGGGAGACCACAGAGAATGTTTTGGCTCTATACGGCAGATTGCTGCGGAACTCTTGTGAGTGTGTCTAGGTGTGTGTGCGCGTGTGTGCACGTGGGGTTCACGGAATCATCGGACTCGGTCATCGCGAAGGAATTCTACGGGGAAGATATCACGGTCGTGCTCATCGGTCACACAACAACCGGCGGGGACATCTCAACGCGCGTGCGCACGCGCGGAACTCGTTCTCCTTCGTCCAGGAGAAGGAATTCTACTCACGACATTTCTAAGAAGACGTTTTTTTTGTTTTTGGCTCGTCGGTGACTCTGCGAGCGGATTAAAAGGATATACGTTGTTTTGGACCTGAGACCAGATCGTGTCGTGGGAGTCAAAGACGACACGCAACGGAGGTCAAAAACTCTACGTGGCCGCCGGAGCGTGGCCGCGAGGACGGGCCGCCGCCGTGTGTGAACTCTCCGTTACTACTTTTTCTTTTCGGCGTATCAAATCCTTTCTTCAGTTTCTTTCAGAGTGTGCTCTTAACGGCGGTCGCTACAGTCATAGGCTATCGACGACGCCCACCTCATCTATAGTCGCGTGCGTGAGCCGGCACCGCGACGCCAGGAAGTAACGGTCGGTCAGCCGATGGATGGCCAAAGTTCCCGCGGTCGGGAGATATAGGCTAGCTCCGGCGCGCGATGCCGGCGCGCAACTAAAGTATAACCGGGCTTTATTGTTACTCTGTGTAATACAATATTCTAATGTCCGATACTGTAAATTGCTCACAGGAGAAAAAATAATAACTAAAAAAACTAAGCAACGCGACAACTCAGTACTTAAGATAAAAATGACAATATTTATAATTAAGTTATATATTGTACATAGATATATATATATAAAAAAAAAATAACATAGTTTGGCGTTGAATTGTATTCTGTTGAAAAACCTGCCTTCACGTCCCACCACTAGGGGGCGCTGTCAGATGGATGCGGTAAAACCCTGCCAGGGGCGATGGGGGAAGGGGGGGAGGGTCATGTGATCAACTCTGAGTGACAGAATTACCTCCATCGTGTCATATTTCATAACAAAGACAAAACACATTTTTCTTTCTTATTATAATTTTTTTGTCATACTCGGTGCCGTCAAATGCTTTATTTTCTTCCTCCCGAACATTCGGTGTAGATTCCACCACCACCACAAGGGGGCGGCCATTCGGTGTAGATTCCTCGCTTAATAATCTGGAGCTCCCTCCCGTGCAGGGGTCAGGGGTCACCAGCATTGTACACGGACAAAAAACGCATCAGCGGCAAAGGGCCGATTCATACTCCTATTTTAGAGCCGAATAAAAGTCGGTTCGGCTCCGTAGAGCCTACAATGTGACGTCATTTGGCTCTGTAGAGCCTACAATGTGACGTCATTTGGCTCTGTAGAGCCTACAATGTGACGTCATTTGGCTCTGTAGAGCCTACAATGTGACGTCATTTGGCTCTGTAGAGCCTACAATGTGACGTCATTTGGCTCTGTAGAGCCTACAATGTGACGTCATTCGGCTCTGTAGAGCCTACAATGTGACGTCATTTGGCTCTGTAGAGCCTACGATGTGACGTCATTTGGCTCTGTAGAGCCTACGATGTGACGTCATTTGGCTCTGTAGAGCCTACAATGTGACGTCATTCGGCTCTGTAGAGCCTACAATGTGACGTCATTCGGCTCTGTAGAGCCTACAATGTGACGTCATTCGGCTCTGTAGAGCCTACAATGTGACGTCATTTGGCTCTGTAGAGCCTACAATGTGACGTCATTTGGCTCTGCAGAGCCTACAATGTGACGTCATTTGGCTCTGTAGAGCCTACAATGTGACATCATTTGGCTCTGTAGAGCCTACAATGTGACGTCATTTGAGGTTCGGGGGGGCGGGTACCGTCCTAAAGTCGCCTCTTCGGTGCTACTTAAAATTTTCGACGAGCCGAAATCATTTGGGCACTACAGCGCCGAAACAGCGGTAAAATAGGAGTATGAATCGGCCCAAAGACTTGGTCTTGTCTGTGGGCAAGCTTTAGACTTTAATACTGAATGCCAGTTTACAGGTTTTCTTCAGAATATGTACGGCAATTATTTACTATGACCCTGTGGCACATTAGGGGTCCAACTAGTGGTTCTCAAATGACTCCCTTAACTCTGAGTGTGTTCAAATGGACCCAAACGAACCCGTTTGGTTCCATATTCCAACACTCTCAGAGTTACAGACCTGCTGTGGTCATTCAGGGCTCTCTGATAGTATTATTGTCCACTCATGTTGTCTGTCCGTGTTGACCCCTGACCCCTGACCCCTGAACGAACGGTTGGTTTGGGTTCGGACAAACGCAGTCGACACACACGATGCCCCGAAAATATACCAAACGTCGCACGAGCGCCCGCCTTTTGTTTTTTAAACGAGATCTCTGGGTACTTTACTGTCTTCAGTTGCTGTTTCCATTTTTATATTTTCGTCCAGAGGTTTTAAGGCTCAGGTAGGCTAGGATGCTCCACTGTACATAATGTGTGTTCTTACTGTACTTACTGTAACAGTTCATAAAATAGCAGACCTCATGATGATGCCTTAGTCGGTGTGAAGTTTAAAATGACTCCCAGTAAAGGCTTCCATCTCCTAACCCTCCTCCACATCTTTGTCTTAGCCCGTTCTGGGCTGAGAAAACCCCCCTTTTGGTGTTTTAAGGCATTATGTTATGTTTTAGCTGTTGCATATATAGCAGATCTACAAGCTCGTATCGTGGCACCGAGTGCCGCGCTACGGTCCGCGGGCTAATAAATGTAATCAAGTTGGGGGTCCTTTGAGAACCACTGCTTTACACCACAAACAGTAAGATATACAGTTTAGGGCCGATACGTTTAGTTTATGTTAAAGTTTATTCTGCTTGAAATGGTCACGTAGAGGCTCCGCGTGTCATGTGACAGCTCCATCCATCCATCCATCCTCAACCGCTTATCCGTAGTCGGGTCGCGGGGGCAACAGCTCCACCCAGAGAGCTCCAGACTTCCCCTCTCCTCCAGAGCAACATTAGTGACTTCTTCCTGGGGGGGGACGGGGATCCCGAGACGTTCCAAGGCCAGAGAGTCCATGTGTTTCCTCTATGGGGATGTTAATGGTTAATCGATAAATCGCCGTTAAGAAATTAGTCGGTTAAACTTAACAGTTACTAACTAATCATTTGAAAATCAACACGACGTCCATCCGTCCATCCATCTTCAACCGCTTATCTGTAGTCGGGTCGCGGGGGCAACAGCTTCCTTTCGTTCTGCATCTATTAAAAAAAGAAAAAAAGCATTTGGTTTTTTACTCTGAACATTATTATTATTATTATTATTATTATTATTATTATTGCTTTTACGTTTTCGACCATCATTTATTCTGCACTAAAAATGCCTGTGAAGTTATTTAACTGAGAGTGCACTTTATGTATAATAGGTTATATTAAAAATCGTCGGGTGATTGTCGTGAAAAACGTTGGAGAGAAAGTGACGTGGGCGACGTGGGCATGGTCCCCGGGTGGCCTATAACCCCCCCCCCCCCCCCCACCCATTAATGTGTACCATTAATATACAAACAGCAAATAAAACAACGTTTTATTAGCGAGCAGGTTGAATATGTATATGAGACGGTTTTAGCACAAGTTTTTTATCTGCTGTGTGTGTGTGTGTGTCCGTGCGCACGTGCGTGCGTGTGTATATATATATATATATATATATATATATATACAGTATATATATATATATATATATATATATATACAGAGAGAGTATACAGTTTGTCAAACATTGTCAGTCGATGTCTTTCTGTTTCCCATCCTGCTGATCCGCTCCTCGGTGCATTATCAGAAACTAACATCGGTCATTCAAAATAAATACAATCGTTTTTTTAGTTGTTTTTTTCTTTCTTTATCGCTACGGAAATTCGAAAAAAGAAATCGCCCGCGATTCTGATTCTGAACCGTCCCAAATGTAGGCCCGGGTGGGTGGAGGAGGAGGGGGGGAGGGGGGGGTGTGTGGTGGAGGGGGGGGAGGGGGAGGAGGGCCATTCTGCCAGAAATAGCCGATCGACCTCCAAGCTCACGGTGCGTCGCTTTTTTTGCGTGAGCTTGAAGATCGGCTGTTTTCTTTTTTAGCAATATTATATCACGTACACGATGAGGGGGTCCGAGGGGTCCGAGGGGTCGTGTGACATTGTTTGCAATACAGAGTTTTTGGAGCTTCGAGTCCTTTAAAGCGATATAATAATAATAATAATAAAAATAATAATAAATAACAACAGGACACCCTCTGATCATGAGACAATATAGTCTCTTTGACTGTACGCCAAGCAGAGAGGTGTCTGTCTGTCTGTCTGTCTGTCTGTCTGTCTGTCCGTCCATCAAAATCATCTTATCATAAATGAAGGTATGGATTATGTAATATACTTAATTTCAACGACATTATGGGGTCTTTTTATTTTTTTTCCCTTCGGTGGGGGACGGGGGGGGGGGGCGGGCGACGGGGGGAGGAGGTGTGATGGGGGGGGGGTGGTTTTTCTTTCTTCTGAACTGTCCATCATTGTATAATATTAATATATTGTTGTTTTCTTTTGGCTGTAAATAGTTGGAGGATGCATGCGAGCAGGAAAACGAATCCCTTTGTACAGCGAGCAGCAGCAGACGATGTTCAGACTCTGGTGTGTGGTAAATAAATAAAATACAGTTTCAGACTCTAACAAAACAAACGAGCAGTCCCAACGTCCGTCCGTCCGTGCGTCCGTCCGTACGTCCGTCCGTCCGTCCGTCCGTCCGTCCGTCCGTCCCCACCCCCACCGAGAATATCCTTTTCTTTCCTCCTTTCTTTGAACCTCACCAGACAAAAACGTTAAAACGGTAAAAGAACGACGACGAAAGAAGAAAAATGAGAGATTTTGTATTGTTTATTTTTATTTTAATGTATTTGCTTGCTGAGCGGAGTTTCTCTTTAAATGTAAATGTGAGCTTTCAACAGCGCTGTGATTAAAAAAAAAAAAAAAAAAAAGTATAATAAAAAGATTTAAAAAAAAAAGAAGAAAATGTTTAATTAAAAACAATTAAAAAGAATGTGGTTTTTATCTCCCTAACTGATTGTAATCTGTACAGTCGTATAAAAAGAAGAAGAGAAAAAAAAATGATGTATTGAAAGAAATAAGAAAACATATTTATAAATGGTTCTGAGCTGAAACACGCCTGCACGCATGTCCTGTTGTTTTATTCCTACCTGGAATGAGAGCGTTTGATACTCTAAAGAACCTGGGGGGTCATTATTGATCCTGAATTTAATTTTAATTCACACATTAATCATGTCACCAAGATTGCCTTTTTCCACCTTAGAAATATTGCACGAATCGGAGCCTATTTGTCTTTGGACGATGCAAAAACGTTTTTTTTCTCTGCTTGATTTAACTGCAATGCACTTTTTTCAGGACTGCCTAAGAAAACAACTGACAGATTACAACTTCTCCAAAATGCAGCAACCAGAGTTTTAACTAGAACTAAAGATGAGAGAACATATTACTCCAGTTTTGGCTTCACTGCACTGGCTTCCGGTTGTTTTTAGGATTGATTTTTAAATTATTTTACTTGTGTATAAAGCTCTCAATGGTCTCGCACCTTCCTACCTACATGACTGCCTGCCTAAATATGTCCCAAACCGCCCCCTAAGGTCTTCCACTGCTGGCCTGCTCGCTTTGCCTAAAAAAATGGCAACTAAAAAATACGGGGAAGCAGCTTTTTGCTTCTACGGGCCGTCGGCGTGGAACAAGCTCCCACTGTACCTTCGTCAGGCAGCCTCTGTAGTTTAACAAACTCCCACTGTACCTTCGTCAGGCAGCCTCTGTAGACATTTTTAAAGCACAGCTCAAGTATACCTGACGCTGCCAGATCCAAGAAGCTTGCTACACAAGTTTGTTTCACAGCTTATTGGGATCTGGGATCTCGGGAGGCAATTCGATGACAGGGCTGTTCCTTTTTTTCAAGATACTTGGTAGATGATTGGATGCGGGACCGTCTGTCTATCACCGTGTGGGCGTGCAAACACAACCAATCATATTGACGTGTCTATATAGCTTCACATCGGGTTTCGCACATGTCCCGCCCTTAGCTCACGCTGATTGGTTCGGTACAGGAGCTGTTCGGTGTTAGCTCAACTCCCTGAGAGATCCCAGATGGTTGCAGTGTTGGGGAACATGGTTACCCAATACCGCCCCCAGCTGGCAAAGTCAGGTTACAGCTCAAGACCCACTTCTACAATATTGCTTTTAATTGATCTTTTATTTTTTGTTATTCATGTCCTCATACTGCATTGCATTACTGCTTGTTTTTTAATGTCGTTGCCTTGTTTTTCTTTTTTTTTTTCTCCATTGCTCTGTAAAGCACTTTGAGCTAGGTGGAGCCTGCGGAACCGTTGCGGCTTGAGAATCCACCATTGCTGAATAAAGTGCCTGGTGCTGGGAGTCTGGTGCAACGCACAGGGCCTGACCTGGTGAGAGCAGGAGTGGACCTGGTGAGACGTAGGAGGGGCCCGGACAGGAGTCAACCCATAGAGCCTAGTCCTTCCATGTGCCAGAATGGTACCTCCCAGTCCCGGCAGAGTAGAACGTGTAGTAGAATTGTGTGGCCCTGGTTTTTCCCTAATGGGACTTATCGAGGGTAGCTACTGGGACGTAAGTCGGGACTTGATCACTCCCGGCTGGGTCGCCTGAGTGAGGGGTGTGATGTTGCGAGACCCGAAACCCCGATGACCTTGGGATACACATCACTGAGGATACGTCCCAGGCGCATCCATTTATGTATGTATTTTGTTATAGCGGCATTTCATGTCATGAAAGGTGCTATACAAATAAAGTTTTATTATTATTTATTATTATTATTAAACACTTTATTTGTTTAGCACCTTTCATGACATGAAATGCAGCTCAAAGTGCTTCACAGAACAACAGAAAGGGCTGAAAACATTAAAAGTAACTTAACTTGCAGTACAGTGAGGACATGGATCACAAGCCATTTTAAAGCTCAACTAAAAGCATGATTGTACAAGTAGGTCTTGACTCTTGAGTAAGTAAAACAAAGCCCCATTTCATACTCTTATAGAGCGCCCAAGTCTAATGTCAATATCGGTAGAGGTCGTTAAGTCCAGGGGTTCATGTACTTTTTATTTGCATTATAATCCCCGTAGGAGGATTTTAGAACGCCTCATATAAGAACTGTGTTTGAAATATAAACATGTCACCCCGGCCGCTTCACTCACATGGATATGAAGAATCAACTGACTGAGAGAAAACGCTAATGTTACTGCTGCTGAATTAGTTCGATTTTCGCTAGAAACAGACTGTATCATATATGAGTGACTGACTGTCGCAAACGACACAGAAACACCTCCCTGACAATAACGCCGAGACAGCTTGTTTATTTTTGGACGCGAAAGGATTTTAAGATGACCCCATGTTATTCCCCTTAGAGGAAATACTTCTGTGAACCAGGCAGAACCAGGGGATGAGCGTGACGAGTGACGTCAGTAATAGATAAAAAATAAATTATATATATTTTGTGATGCATAATTAGAAAGGACTGTATTGTAAATAAATACCTTCATTAACCCAGCAGGGAGACCAGATACCGTGCTGTATTTTACCGTAACAATGAGTGAGTAGCCCTTTACATTTTAAATGACAGTCACTGTACCAAAAAATAGAAAGAGAAAGAGAGAAGTTCTGAGAAAAGTTTAAGGTTTTAAGGTTTTTTTAGTTGGTATAAAGTCAATTTACATAGAGAATGTGCTACATGGTTCAGAATATGATAGTATAATACATCAATATAAATTAGAATAATCAACTGTTCCAAGATGGATTCCAAAAGAACCACTGAACTGAACCTCCTTTTCAGTCTGCGCCTGGAAGGTTGGGAGTGAGACTGCAATGGGAAGTGCATTCCATCGTTTTGGAGCCAGGAGGGAGAAGAGATTTGGGACGTGTGGAGCCTTTTTTAGTGAAGGTATACTTCCAAGGACTATTGAAAGAGGACGGGAAGCCAAGACCATGTTGCTCCTGGAAGGACAGAAGACCGTACGGTGGACTCCATGTTGCTGAAGGACAGAAGACCGTACGGTGGACTCCATGTTGCTGAAGGACAGAAGACCGTACGGTGGACTCCATGTTGCTCCTGGAAGGACAGAAGACCGTACGGTGGACTCCATGTTGCTGAAGGACAGAAGACCGTACGGTGGACTCCATGTTGCTCCCTGGAAGGACAGAAGACCGTACGGTGGACATGTTGCTCCTGGAAGGACAGAAGACAACACTTCTGTGTTCAGCTTCCTTGGTCTCAATTGCGCATGTTTCTGTCCTTCCAGGAGCAACATGGAGTCCACCGTACGGTCTTCTGTCCTTCCAGGGAGCAACATGGCGTCCACCTGACCGTACCGTACGGTCCAGTTCAGTCCCTCTTCTTGCGGTCCCTGTGGGTGAGCATGTGCACCAGGCCCGGCGCCAGCACCATCACCACCTGCGGCACCATGATGAACTTGACCAGCAGCAGGCCGTAGAAGAGGCCCGGCGGGCGCACGGGCAGCGCCAGCCGGTTGACGTGGTACAGCGCCAGCGAAGCCAGCGCCAGGGAGAGGGCGCGGGGGGCCCGGGGCAGCGCCCAGCCGCCGGGGGGGGCCCAGTAGCGCGCCAGGCCCAGGCCCAGCAGCGCCCCGCAGTCCCGCGTCAGGGAGGAGAAGGGAGCCGTCTCCATGCGGACCCACTCGGGGCGAGCGCACCGCTTCCTGGCCAGAGCCATGGACCTGATGGACAGACGCACGCACGCACGCACACACACGCACACACACACACAGTGGAGAGGGTTCGGGGCAGGGGAAAAAGTACTCAAATGTAAGGTTTTTACACAGTATGTAAAGGTATCAGTACTGCGACACATAACTACTGTAATGTACTGTAGAACTATACCCGTTCTGTGCCCAATATAAGACGGCTCTGATCGTAAAGACGACTCATTTGTGGAAACGGAAACATTGAATGTCAAAATAGTCTCTAGTCCCTGATTATAATACGATTATAATAAGACGTATGTTTTTTTTTAGGATATTTCCATTGGAATTATTATATCCATGGCAGTCCAATAGGGAATGAGCTGGTATATAGAAGCCCAAAATATCCCAGTTTTACATCCAGGTGGCCGGATGTCCTACCAGTGTTGTTTTCGTCGACTAAAAATGTTCGTCGACTACCTATTTTCACTGACAAAAACAAATGGAAACTAAATGAAAACTATCTATAGTGACTAAAACTAAGACTAAATATACTGACAATTTTGTCGACAAATAAAAACTAGACTAAAATGTTAGGAAGGGACTATAGTGGACAAGAGATCCACTATAAGTCATTTTACACTTGGTTGCATGCTGAAAATAGCTGATCTACAAGCTTGTAGATCGGCTATTTTCAGCAAGTGTAAAAACACTCATTACGACGGCATCAAGACCCACCAAAACACATTTCAGTCGACTAAATCAACTGTAGATTTAGTCGACTAAAATCTTATGACATTTAGTCGACTAACTAAAACTAGACTTAACACTAAGACAATTCCAGGTGACTAAAAATGTGACTAAAACTAAATGAAGTTTCAGTCCAAAGACTATATGACTAAAAACTAAAATAGAAATTTGCTGCCAAAAACAACAACACTGTGTCCTATAGAGTACCAGATGTCTCCCTATATATACACGTGCTTCCTATATTATCCCATTCTGAACGGGAACCCGTTTTGGTGTCAGCATCATGTCATGCTTTAGCTATTGAAAAATAGCAGATCTACAAGCTCATAGCGCGCCACCGAGTGGCGCGCTACGAGCTTGTAGGTCTGCTATTTTTGAAAAATCGAAGAACCACTGACATTTTTTTAGAATCTGATCTCGGGTCAGAATGGGATTAATCGGACCAGTGTGTGTGTACCAGTGGAAACCTCGTATGAATCTGATCTCAGGTCAGAATGGGTTATTATAGGCGTCAGACTCACCAGGACAGGTCGACGCCCACCGCTGACAGGCCGGCGTGCAGCGACAGGGCGCCGGCCAGCAGAGCCACGCTGGTGCCCACAAAGAACAGCAGGGGGCGCCCGTGAGGCACCCTGCGACTGAGCACCACGCCTAGGATGAATCCTGCCATGAATGAAGCCAAGACAACACATACAACAACATGGAGCAGTTTCAGTTATAGTCTGTTCTAAATGTGTGGAATGTGCCTTTAGAAAAGGGAAAGAAAGACTGTCTGACAGTCAGACAGACATACTTATATGTACATGTTTTTTGTTCTTGCTTACTGTGTAAATCACTCTGGATTAACCCATTTTTTAACCCCTTTTGGTGTTGGCATTATGTCATGCTTTAGCTATTGAAAAACAGCAGATCTACAAGCTCGTAGCGCGCCACTCGGTGGCGCGCTACGAGCTTGTAGATCTGCTGACATAGAAACATAGCTTTTTCTGAAAACTGTCAGGATGTAGAAGACACTTTTATTTATTTATTTGATCTCAGGTCAGGACTTCGGTGCTCCATTACTGTATATATATATATATATATATATATATATATAATATAAATGAACGGTAGTATAGAGTTGACCTCTGACCTGTGACAGAGCCTGCCAGGACCTGGTGAGGGAAGTGCGCCAGGATGAACACCCTGGACAGTCCTACGGCCACCAGCATCACCACGTACAGTGTGTACAGTAGAGAGGAAAGGAGGAGGCTGGAGAAACACAACACATACTGTAACATAACATAACATAACATAACATAATGATAACGGAAGTATACAATACATTACAGATTACACGATATACATGGACATATCGGAAGGCTTTCCCTATTTGTACAGTGGAAGAACATTTTTCAGAAAAGCACCCAATTTATAGATTACGATTATTTTGTTTTTCAGATTTTAGTAATGCAATTAATTTAAACATAAGAAGGGTGGGTAAAAAAAATACAGTGGCAGGTATTTTCATAATGTCAGTATTCTTGTCGACTCCATCATGGCCCGTAGCACTTACCCTAGCCTAGCCCCTTAGAGAGCACTTTACGTAGACTTGGATGGCATTTCATACAGACTTACAGCACTAGAATTGCATTTTATGTAGCACTTTATAGTACATTATGTATAGTTTCATTATATAGAAAGATATTCCACTGTTACGTTCTTAGCTTACACATTTCATGATAACCACTTTTTATGTGTGATGTATGTATGCCATGCTTTTTTGTTCTTGCTTATTGTAAATCGCTCTGGATTAAGAGCTAAATGCCTAAATTGTGTGAATTGTAAATTGTACATATGAGCATGTATGGAATCTGGAAAATGAAATAAAAATAAATAAATCTGAATGAAGTTATCTTTAATTACATTATTATATAAGTAATACTATTAGAGTTGTACTATTACTCGAACGAAAATAAAAGCTTGGGGGGGGGGGGGAGATGCAATGCAAATTGCGGAAATGGAAATTGCGGAAATGGTGGAAATGGAAATTGTGGAAATTGCGGAAATGGAAATTGAGGAAATTGCTGAAATGGAAATTTATTTGACTCAGCCATAACAATTTATTTTCTGTTAACCAACTTGCTGGCTGGCAGGCAGGCAGACAGCTACTCATAGACAGGCAGACAGACAGACAGCTACTCATGGAGAATTGGACAGGCAGGCAGACAGCTACTCATGGACAATTGGACAGGCAGGAAGGCAGACAGCTACTCATAGACAGACAGACAGCTACTCATGGACAATTGGACAGGCAGGAAGGCAGACAGCTACTCATAGACAGACAGACAGCTACTCATAGACAATTGGGCAGGCAGACAGCTACTCAGACAGGCAGACAGACAGCTACTCATGGACAATTGGACAGGCAGGCAGGCAGACAGACAGCTACTCATAGACAGGCAGGCAGACAGCTACTCATAGACAGGCAGACAGTAAGACAGCTACTCATTGACAGACAGACAAATAACTACTCATGGACAGACAGACAGACAGGCAGGCAGGCAGGCAGGCAGGCAAAGAGCTACTCATGTTATGTTATTATGTTATTATAACAGCTACTCATGTTATGTGCAATAATTTGTGCAGTTATGGAAACAGCTCTTTGTGTTTATGCAAGAAAATGTAACACATTTATTTATTTACATATTGTGTGCATGCACATTGTACTTTGATACATTTTGCGAAAATAAAGCAATTGAAAGAGAGAAGTTCAAGTATCATTAATGTCGTAATTTTATCTACTGGCCCCTTGCCATTTTTGTAATGTGGCCCACAGGTAAATCTATTTGAGTATCCCTGCCCTAGGGGACACAGGGAGAACATGTGAGGGTACCTACCCTATAGGGGACACGGGGAGAACATGTGAGGGTACCTACCCTAGGGGACACAGGGAGAACATGTGAGGGTACCTACCCTATAGGGGACACGGGGAGAACATGTGAGGGTACCTACCCTATAGGGGACACAGGGAGAACATGTGAGGGTACCTACCCTATAGGGGACACGGGGAGAACATGTGAGGGTACCTACCCTATAGGGGACACGGGGAGAACATGTGAGGGTACCTACCCTAGGGGACACGGGGAGAACATGTGAGGGTACCTACCCTAGGGGACACGGGGAGAACATGTGAGGGTACCTACCCTAGGGGACACGGGGAGAACAAGGTGTTCTAATGAAACACCCACCTGTGAGTGCGTCTGTAGAGAAATGAGGCTGTGTTGAACACCACCACCCACCACACTGCTGCTGTCACCATGGCATGACCGGACGGGCTGCCTGGATGGAACCACGGCACGCAGACACGCACGCACGCACGCAGACACACACACACACACACACGCACGCACAGACACGCACGCACGCAGACGCACACACACACACACACACACACACACACACACACACACACACACACACACACACACACACACACACACACACACACACATACATTAACGCTAACCCAAAAATACATTATTATTATTTTTCTTTTTATTATGGATCCAATGGAAATAAACTCATGTGTTTTACGAATGAACATGTTGTAACTGTCCCAGCAATGGGTATTTTGTATTTCTATTTTTCTATTTCTAGTTTCTATTCTATTTTATGGCTTACCTTTCTGAAAATGTACATGTGAACTTTATAGGTATGTTATTTGGGTACATATGGTAAATGCATGGTGATATTATAGTGCCATCTACTGTGCTCTGTTTTGGTGGTCTGTCTGGTTCCTGGGCAGGTTGAATTAGGCTCACCTGCTCTGATTACCTCATTTAAATCACCTGTTGGGTCTGGGGCATGTCAGATCAGAACAAACAGAGCAGAGCTGCAGAGAGGAGCTCTCTCATGTCAGAGAGTCTGACATGACGTGACAAAGATGAAAAAGAGAAAATAATATAATATGAAAGAACTTAACTGAACTCCTGAATAATCTGTGCAGAAGGTGCATACGGTACGTTCCCAATTGTTTTGTTTTGTCTGTAAAAGTTATATTGCCATTGTTTGTGTTTTTATTGTTTGTGTACATTTTATTGTTTGTTTAGCTGACAAGGACGTTCACATTTCATTGTATTTAAAAGTATATTATGTGATTTTTTGTGACAGTTTTCCACGGTTGCCACTTGGGACAAATAAAAAGCCCTCAGTGAAATCAGTTGGATCGTTGTCATATTTCTGCCACGGATAAAGAGGGTTTAGGAGCAGTTACACATGTATTGCTTTTATTTTTCTTCCTGACTTAGGGTCTTGATGTATAAAGGAAATATTTTTTTACTATACATCAAATTCCATATCAACTGAAATGCACAGTGATAAGGGGGAGACAATAAACTAGTAAGAATTCAATATTAAATAAGAACAAAAAAATGCTTTTTTTTTTTAGGTATATATTTCATGCCATATCTGTCCAATGCAATACAGAAATGGACTATTTAAATATCTAATTCTGAGTTGTAATAATAAAATGTTCTCTTGATAGAATAAAGTTGACCTGGTCCAGTTTCACAGGTGGAGGCAAACTGCTTGACTTCTGGGGGATTCTGGAGATACAATCCAGATTCTGCGATCCACCAGAACGGCCTCTCCCCAAACAGCATCCTATAGAACAACAACAAAACAACAAACATATGAATAACCCATTTGAGACCTGCAGAGAACAGATTCTACAATCTGACAGTTTTCTGATAAACCCTATCTTTCTATTTCTGTGGTGCTCAAACTATTTCATGTCAAGGAGCCCTAGAATTATATGTATTCGGCCGCCGACCCCCATCTGAAAATATGTTGTTCGCTCTGAAAGAATATATATTAAAATATTTAATTGCGCCTGCACATTTTCACGATTTTTCAAAAATAGCAGACCTACAAGTTCATAGCGCTATGAGCTTGTAGATCTGCTATTTTTCAACAGCTAAAAAGCATAACATAATGCTTAAAACACCAAAAGGGGTTCCCGCCCACAATGGGAAAATATATTTTGCTCTCATCGTCCTTAATTCGCGTGTTGTAAATTAATTTACACTTTGCATGAAAAGGTTCCGCTTGATGCGTTGTTTCCAGTCGGACGGTAAATAGGGAAGGACAGCTTTTCACTATGCCGGAAGTTGCGCTGGCAGCTTTTTATTTCCATTAAGGAAAATATCACGGTGGAGAAATAAAGACAAATAGGCCTACACATATTTAACAAACTATTTTATTTTGTTCTATTATATTATAGTCTAATATTACTGACTCTCAGAGTTACATTACACGAAATGATCATTAATAATTAGTGAATAATTGCCCTACTATTTTGAAGAGAAGGTTGAGCCACTCACATCATATTAAACTACCATTAATTAAATTATCAGCATTAATAAAGTCCTACATTTGAGGAGAGGGTTGAGCCACTGACAGTGCGGCTGCGTCTACGGCATAAATTAGCATTAACATAAATATCATTAATAAAGTCCTACCATTTGAGGACCAGGGCAGCCTGCACCCACACAGCATATTAAATTAATATTAATTAAATGATTAAGTCCTATAGGCTCCTACCATTTGAGCACCAGGTTGAGCCACTCGGTCAGCGCGGCCACCCACAGCACGGCCACCCCGGTGCGGCCGTGCACCGTGTAGGCCAGGGGGAACAGCAGCAGCATGGAGGCCTTGGGGTCCCCCATGTGGGTGAGGGTCTGCCACAGCCGCTCGTAGCCCGGACCCCCCAGGGGTCCGCGCTGCAGGGACTCTGCCAGCCAGACGCCGTGCCTGTGGACGGCCTCCATGTTGTGAGATCTCCAGTCTATAGAGATCTGGTGATGATGTGATGATGATGATGATGATGAAATACAGTCTCATTCAAGGCAAAACCTTTTTAAGGAGAAAACGCCGGGGTGCAGTTCCACTGCAGTGGCTGTAGGGGGAGCTAGAAAGCCATGGATGGATGGCTTGCTTTGAGAGCTGAAAGGGGATTGATTGATTGAAATATTTATTAACAGTTTGCAGAGTTACAGTACATTTCAAGCACAAACTCAATACAAAGACTGTTAACTGTGAGTGGACGACCCAATTAAGCATTACACTTGTTCAATTCATCAAGACATTTAGAGACGTACAAATAGACACTTCTATATAGTCAAAGAACAGAACAGGAATTCATCATAAAGGAGGTAAAAAGGAAAAATAAACATATACAGTGAGGGAAAAGGGGGGGGGGGACTCGGGAGGAAACCTCATAACTCCAAAATGTTCATTTTTGAAATGAAATGAAAAATATAAAAATAAATCTGGAAATTGAAAGAAAACCTTACATTGTTAAAACAAAGCATTGAATACAGCCTCATCAAAGTTGGTGTTGTGACTTTATATATTGTCAATTACTTCCACGAGAGTGAGAAGTGGTGGAGTTAGTTGTTTTAGCAGACATGTTGAGGGTCCAATGGAGTTAAGAGGTTTTGTCCAAAGCACTTTTTACTACTTTCCATTGGTTCAATATATGTAACAATTAACTCACAGACGTAAAGGGTGTTCAATATATCACTGATTTATGAAACAACTCACAGACGTAAAGGGTGTTTAATATAGCAGTGATTTATGGAACAACACACAGACGTAAAGGGTGTTCAATAGCACTGATTTATGGAACAACACACAGACGTAAAGGGTGTTCAATAGCACTGATTTATGGAACAACACACAGACGTAAAGGGTGTTCAATATAGCACTGATTTATGGAACAACACACAGACGTAAAGGGTGTTCAATAGCACTGATTTATGGAACAACACACAGACGTAAAGGGTGTTCAATAGCACTGATTTATGGAACAACACACAGACGTAAAGGGTGTTCAATAGCACTGATTTATGCACTACAAATGAAGTTAGGAGGTTTCCTCCCGACAGCCACGATATTTATGTTTTCTTTTTTGGCTTATTTTCATAAGCGGATCATTCCTACTTATTCGGTGCCATTTCAGCCTAGTAACTATGTATAGGATTAATATTATTATTTCATTCTTTCTGTTCAATAGGATTAACTTTGTTTAATTCCATTTTGCAGAGTATAAACAGAACACATATTTGTCCAGATCCATTAATCCAATTATTTCCATTATTTTACACAAACACATTTTGGACATAAACTATATAGGGAGGACATTGTATGCTATATAAAGATGGCCATTACTCCTCATATAATGCAGAATATGGTTGCGAACGCAGTGATTGCGAACGCAATGAGCACTTATATGAGACCTAGCAGATCATGTCTGTCTGTGTGTCTGTGTGTCTGTCTGTCTGTCCCGCTATCCAAATATGGAGTGTGTTGCATCAGCAATCACTCAGCTCCATATATGGGCACAAAAGGGGCCAGGTCCACATATACAGTAACAGCGGGACAGACACACAGACAGACAGACAGACAGACAGACAGACAGACAGACATGATCTGCAGGGTCTCAGCTGCGTTCGCTTCCCGCGTTTGCGCGTCTTACTGGTATATTGTGAACACAGAGTATATGCATTTTAATATATTTATACATTTTCAGATTTATGAAAATGTATCGATTTCCTATTCATATAATATCATAGCAAGTCCCATTTGAGCCACGGACCACCACATTTAGTCTCTCACACCCAAACCGTTTAATATTTTGTTCGTCGTTTGGATAAGATTGTGTCCACAATTATACATGCCATATTGATATGGTGATCACAATAACAATTATTCTACACATTCTCTAATTGTGTAGACTTCTTGTAAACTAAATCATGTATAGATTTGTAACAATAATTTAACTCTTGAGAGTGTAAAACGGTCCCCGGGATGATGGTCAATTTTTGGTTTTATTTTATGCTCTCAAGAGTTAAATTATTGTTAACTCTCTCCATTATTTAGCTGGGGACCATACATCTAAATGTATTGATGAATTGAACACGGTGGACCCTCTTGTGCAATGCTTAATTGGGTCGTCCACTCACAGTTAACAGTCTCTGTATTGAGTTTGTGCTTGAAATGTATACTGTAATTCTGCAAAACTGTTAATAAATATTTCAATCAATCAATCAAAATCTCTGAGGTTGTATGTCCATGGCAAAAAAAAAAAAATACAATGTCCATCACAAGCCAGCATGATGATGACCCCTGACTTCAATCAATCAATAATTCAATCAATAATTCAATCAATCAATGATACAACTTTCTATACTTTCTAATTTTCTCCAACCCCCCCACAACCAACAGACAGTCATTCAGTTTGTCAGGCACCACGTCCACCCTCCCCCACCCACCCAGCAGCGACGGTTCTCCAACGGCCACACACACACACACACACACACACACACACACACACACACACACACTGCACACTGGGTGGTGAGTGACTCTCTGGGCACACACACACACACACACACACACACACACACACGCTCGCACCACGGTGTCACGTCGTGTCACGTGAACGACGGGCAGCCAGGAACAACGAACGTCATCACGGTACGTTCGACGCACGCTCGCTGACGCCACTGACGCCACGCCGCGCCACGCTCACGCTGACGCCACGCACGGCACGGTGTGTCCTGCTCCCTCCGCTCCGCTCCGCTCTCTGCCTGCCTGCCTGTGGAACGGATCCTCTCATCGCGGCTCGGCTTCCTTCCTTCCTTCCTGTTGGTTGGGTTTAGGGAGAGGAGAAGATGGCGGCTCCTGGACCCGGGGAGTATTTCCAGATCGGCAGCCAGATCTCCTGCCTCACCTGCCTCGACCAGCGCCTCTGTGGCGAGGTGGTGGCCTTCGACTACCAGTCCAGGATGTTGACCCTGAGTATCCTTTATACGGCGGACCCCCGAGTCAAATAGTAACCCCCATCCGACCATCCAACCCCCCTCCTATGGCCTGGGGCTGTGGTGGGGGGAGAGACCGGGCTGGGCCGGGCCGGGCCGCGCCGCGCCGGCCGCCGGGCCGCCTGGCCGCCTGGCCGGGGGACGGAGCTCTGTCCTCGGCCTGGCCTGCCAGGCTGCACCGGGCCCCATGGAGCTCCTGGAGCCGCCGGGATGAGGGGCTCCGATTTCTGGGGATGGATGGATGGATGTGCTTTTTGTTATTGGTTGGTTGGTAACTAAACTATAACGCGCCCTGCTGGATGTATGTGTGTGTGTGTGTGCATGGGGGGGGGTGCTGTGGCCCCGGGTTCAAGTGTGTGTGTGTGTGTGTGTGTTGTGGACGGTACTCACACACTGTGTGTGTGTGTGTGTGTGTGTGTTAATAACGCTAGTGTGTATGTATGAATCACTATGTGGCAGCGGCGCTGCTCAACGCTGTGCGGACGGAGGATCACTATGTGGCAGGGCATCGTGTGTGTGTGTGTGTGTCCTCAGACCATGCTAACCACCGTTAGCTTAGCTTGACTTCAATGAAAACAAGCGCGGACATTTATATGATGGTTCTAAACAGCTTCATATTGTTTTGTGTGTTTTTTATTATAATAAATGAAAGATTATATTTATGTTTTGAAGAGTTACATATATAATAATAATAATAACCCTGTCTTGTGTTTAGTAGTTTGGACACACCGACCGTTGTGTAAATATTACAGTAATTATTATTGGCTATTGATGATGATAACACCACTCCCCACTCACTACAGTATATGATGCTAGGTGGCTAGGCTAACTCCCCACACTCACTACAGTAGATGATGCTAGGAGGCTAGGCTAACTCACTACAGTACATTTATGCTAGGAGGCTAGGCTAACGTGTTTCTACTATAGGCTAGCTGTCCAGTTAGCTGTGGCTAGGATAGCTGTTGCTACTACCGGTGTGTGTGTGTGTGACTGTGTGTGTGTGTGTGTGTGTGTGTGTGTGTTTCGGTGGCCAACAGATCTCGCCGACAATGATGCGTTTAGAATTAGATTAGTGGTCCTTGAGGGATTTCCAGGGGGTCCCCTGGAAGCTAAATGATAGTTTGCAACCAAGTGGGCCCCTTATGAGTCTGTAACTATAGTCTGAGAGTGTACAAATGGAACCAAATGGCCCCTTATTGCTCTGTAATTCTGAGAGTCGGGTTCTATTTGGTTCCATTTGTACACTCAGGGTTAAATTAACATTGATTTTACAATATAAATTGGGGGATCCCATCCCAGAGATATAAATGCCATTAAACTGGGGGTCCTTGAAATGAAACGGGTTGAGAATTGCTGCTAGAGCCTTAATAATCTTCTCGTATGTGGTGTGGGGGTCCCTGGCATATGCCATGTAATGGGGGGTCTGCTGCGAGTAATTGGTGCCAATGTCATGTGCCGCGCTGTGAGCTTGTAGGTCTGCTATTTTTGACTATATATTATTTCAGAGCGTATGTTTTGAACTCATATCTTTGCTTCCGGGGGGGGGGGGGGGTCCCTGGAACAACATATTTTCAAATGGGGGTCAGCGGGCAAATACAGATAATTCACTGACATAGAATTATTAGAACACTTTCATGATTTAGAATCGAGTTCAGGTCCAAATGGGCCAAATGCAACGCCATTAGAGCTATGGAGCAGAACATTAGAGCTATGGAGCAGAACATTAGAGCTATGGATCAGAGTGATCGATTGATTGTCAATACAAAATGGTAAATGGTGCATTTATATAGCGCCTTTATCCTTTTATCCAAGGCGCTTTACATAGATGGTGCATTACATTCACCCACACATTCATACACTCTTTACATAGATGGTGCATTACATTCACCCACACATTCACACACCTTTACATAGATGGTGCATTACATTCACCCACACATTCATACACCTTTACATAGATGGTGCATTACATTCACACACACGTTCACACACTCTTTACATAGATTGTGCATTACATTCACACACACGTTCATACACCTTTACATAGATGGTGCATTACATTCACCCACACGTTCATACACCTTTACATAGATGGTGCATTACATTCACACACACATTCATACACCGATGGCAGCTGAAACCATGCCTGCACATCAGGAGCAATTAGGGGTTTCAGTGTCTTGCTCAAGGACACTTCGACAGTAAGGGCCGATTCATACACCTATTTTAGAGCCGAATAAAAGTCGGTTCGGCTCTGTAGAGCCTACAATTTGACGTCATTTGAGGTTCGGGGGGGGGGGGGGGGGGGGGTACCGTCCTAAAGTCTGACGAGCCGAAATCATTTCGGCACTGCAGCTCAAAGCAGCTCAAAGTGCTTTACAGAGCAATGGAGAAAAAAAAAGAAAAGCAAGGCAACGACATTAAAAAACTAGCAGTAATGCAATACAGTGAGGACATGAATAACAAAAAATAAATAAAAGATCAATTAAAAGCAATGGTGTAGAAGTGGGTCTTGAGCTGAGCTTTAAAAATGTCTACAGAGGCTGCCTGTCGAAGGTACAGTGGGAGCTTGTTCCACGCCGTCGGCCCGTAGAAGCAAAAAGCTGCTTCCCCGTATTTTTTTAGTTGCCCTTTTTTTAGGCAGGTGTAGAGAGCGTACACACCATGGCACCAAGTGGACCCTTGTTGCAAAACGCGGGTCCATTTGGTTCCATGGTGTACTGTACGCTCTCACAGTACGTTTTAAGTTTTAACTGCGGGCGACAGCCAGATGAATTTTCCCGGAAGTGCAATTATTTGTCTACTCGGACCCGGCGAGTACCGGCGATGGCAGGTCGGACAGGCCATGGTTGGAAAGTGGGCAGGGGGAACGTCAACGTCACCCGAAAAGATACAAAAATATTATATATCTTTTCGGGCGATAGCGATGTGACGCTCGCCCGCTGTCAGAGTAACTGGTAGAGTAGTAGGGGAGAGAGAGAGAGAGAGAGACTATTGGATTCAAAGGAGCTTTATTGTCATGAGAATTTGAGAAATCATACGTTTGCAAGATTGACAAAGAAAGGGTCAAAATTATAATAAAACAGTTGTGGAAAATGTGTAAAGTATGTCCAGTTGGAGGAGGGGTACAGTATTGTGTTAACGGAGTGATGTCGCGCTGTGTCGTTGTATACGTGCTATATTAAATATCCAGGGTGTAAATTAAAGTAAAGTCACTTTAGGACAAATGGCAGCTTCTCTTTCTGAAAACTATTTAAATATGGGGTACCGGACGGTATGCTAATGCACGTGAGTGGCAAAGTGAGTCTAATAATGTCGTTTAGGCCATTTAGACCTGAGGACGATAGTAAAAAAAAAATTGCTTCAAAGTCCTGACAGTTTTCTGAAAAACACTGTCTTTGTCCCTCGTTCTCAAACTATTTCATATCAAGGAGCCCCAGAATTATATGTATTTGGCCGCCGACCCCCATCTGAAACTATGTTCGCTCTGAAAGAACATATATTTAAAGATTTGCGCCACATTTTCAAGACTTTTCAAAAATAGCAGTCCTACAAGCTCGTAGCGCGGCACTCGGTGTGGCGCTATGAGCTTGTAGATCTGCTATTTTTCAATAGCTAAAGCATGACATGATGCTTAAAACACCAAAAAGGGTTCCCGGCTAGAATGGATTAATGCAGATAGGACTTTTCTGTTTGAATGTATGGGGCTGTCAATCAGATAGGACTTTTCTGTGTGGATGTATGGGGCTGTCGATCAGACAGGACTTTTCTGTGTGGATGTATGGGGCTGTCGATCAGATAGGACTTTTCTGTTTGAATGTATGGGGCTGTCAATCAGATAGGACTTTTCTGTGTGGATGTATGGGGCTGTCGATCAGACAGGACTTTTCTGTGTGGATGTATGGGGCTGTCAATCAGATAGGACTTTTCTGTGTGGATGTATGGGCTGTCAATCAGATAAGACTTTTCTGTGTGGATGTATGGGGCTGTCAATCAGATAGGACTTTTCTGTGTGGATGTATGGGGCTGTCAGTCAGATAGGACTTTTCTGTGTGGATGTATGGGGCTGTCAGTCAGATAGGACTTTTCTGTGTGGATGTATGGGGCTGTCAGTCAGATAGGACTTTTCTGTGTGGATGTATGGGGCTGTCAGTCAGATAGGACTTTTCTGTGTGGATGTATGGGGCTGTCAGTCAGATAGGACTTTTCTGTGTGGATGTATGGGGCTGTCAAGGCCAGAAAGTCTGTGTATTATAATTTTTTACCACTCAGTATAACTTCCAGGCATGGTTTTAAAAAAAAGCTTCAGATTTAAATGAGACTTGCGGATGTTTAACTTTGAACACATGATTACGATCACGTTACGACCAACCTACGACGTGCGTAGATTAATTATAATCGCTCATCCTGTCCTGGCACATGACGCTGTGTGTGGAGTTAAGAGTCCAGGCCTGTTCATACTCCAGTTTTAGGTAGAGTGGGCAGCTGATATCGCTACGTCATGTTGTCATTGATTTGTAGTCATCAGGATGATATCGCTACGTCGTGATGTAGTAAAACGTTTTTTTCTTTTTTTTTGTAATCAATACCAGATAAAACTTTTAAGATATTATATTATGCACATGCCTTGGTCACATAACCATTAGATGTTGAGTGCATGCTTTGATGGTTACAGTTTTATAATCAGTTTTGATGAGTAAACCTTTGTGGAGATCTTCTCAGTTCTCATTGTATGCTAGTTACTGCCATTCAGGATGGAAAATGAAATCCATTTGGATTTGGGGAGAAGTAGTTTCATAAGGGGCTGGTATGAAGTACTTGATATAAAGAGAACATGTTCAGTTCACTAGTCTACACTCTACTCTACACCTGCCTTCATTTCATCTGATCGTCTGTCTGGCAGGCACTTAACAAGCGATCGTTAACTGTGTGTTAGAGAGAGGGGCAGAGAAGAGTGGCTTTGCTCAACTTGATTTATACTTACATTCTCCACTCTGATGAAGGTACATGTTCGATATATCATGCAGCCTTACGACTTACGTATTAGCCTATATTTTGATGATTAATTGGAAAATTGATTAATCGTTGGCATCCCTAGTTTGGGTGAGCGGTGAGTCTCTTACCACCGCGGCTCAGTGACGTCATGTTGTAGTTTTAGTAAAAACAGAGAGATGTGTTTGGGTGAGTGGTGAGTCTCTTACCACCGCGGCTCAGTGACGTCATGTTGTAGTTTTAGTAAAAACAGAGAGATGTGTTTGGGTGAGTGGTGAGTCTCTTACCACCGCGGCTCAGTGACGTCATGTTGTAGTTTTAGTAAAAACAGAGAGATGTGTTTGGGTGAACGGTGAGTCTCTTACCACCGCGGCTCAGTGACTTCATGTTGTAGTTTTAGTAAAAACAGGGAGGTGTGTTTGGGGTGAGCGGTGAGTCTCTTACCACCGCGGCTCAGTGACGTCATGTTGTAGTTTTAGTAAAAACAGAGAGGTGTGTTTGGGTGAGCGGTTGAGATTTGGATTCAGACACCTATGCAATCTCGTTTTGTGAAGAATCGTGAAGCACTAGTTGGCTGTCCAATACATTTATGTTACTCTTAATTATGTTTGATTTCTTTAATATTTTCATGGGGAAAAAAATGAGATCGAGATTCACATTTGAGCAAGAATCGTGTGGCACTAACTTTATAGCACATTTTATTCATTCAGTCATTCTGAACGGGCACCCATTTAGGTGTTAGCATCATGTTATGCTTTAGCTATTGAAAAATAGCAGATCTACAAGCTCATAGCGTGCCACCGAGTGCCGTGCTACGTGCTTGTAGGTCTGCTATTTTTTAAAGTCGTGAAAATGTGGCGCAAATCTTTGAATATATATTTCAGAGCGAACATTCTTAACTAAAATATTGGCTTCTGGGGGGGGTCCCTGGCTCCCTGGAACTACATATTTTGAGATGGGGGAGGGGGGGTTCGTGGCCCAATAGAGATAATTCTGGGGGTCCTTGACATGAAAAAGGTTGAGCACCACTGACATAGAAACATGGGTTTTTCAGAAAAATGTTAGGATTTAGAAGCCTTTTTTTTTAAATTGACCTCAGTCCAAAATGGGTTAATGGTAATCTTTCGCCCTAAGATACAGTTATTATGTGTCACGAGCAAAACTGGACATTCCATTTTAGGGCGAGTTGGCGTTTAACCACTTGTATCAGATCTACAAGCTCACAATGTCGACACATTGTGAGCTTGTAGATCGGCTTTTTGGACAACTCATTTTTTTGAATAAAAGGAAGGGGGGGGGGGGGGGGTGGAAGGGTAGACCCACTAGACCGGTGTTGCCATGTCTGCTCATTGTAATATAATTATAATAATAACTGTATTTATATAGCACTTTTCTAGACAACGTCACAAAGTGCTTCACTAAAAAAGCAGGAAAATCAAACGCAATTGAAATGGATACAACAAAGCTCGACTTGCTTTGCTGTGAATTGCTTGTAAATATTATTGGTAGTTGTTCATTTGGTCTTGTTTCTAAAGTGTAGTTGTTTATTTGGACTTGTTTCTAAAGTGTAGTTGATTCTTTGGACTTGTTTCTAAAGTGTAGTTGATTCTTTGGACTTGTTTCTAAAGTGTAGTTGATTATTTGGTCTTGTTTCTAAAGTGTAGATGTTAGTTTATTATTTGGGGCTTGTTTCTAAAGTGTAGTTGATTATTTGGTCTTGTTTCTAAAGTGTAGATGTTAGTTTATTATTTGGGGCTTGTTTCTAAAGTGTAGTTGATTATTTGGTCTTGTTTCTAAAGTGTAGATGTTAGTTTATTATTTGGGGCTTGTTTCTAAAGTGTAGTTGATTATTTGGTCTTGTTTCTAAAGTGTAGATGTTAGTTTATTATTTGGGGCTTGTTTCTAAAGTGTAGTTGATTATTTGGTCTTGTTTCTAAAGTGTAGATGTTAGTTTATTATTTGGGGCTTGTTTCTAAAGTGTAGTTGTTTATTTGCTCTTGTTTCTAAAGTGTAGTTGTTTATTTGGTCTTGTTTCTAAAGTGTAGTTGTTTATTTGGTCTTGTTTCTAAAGTGTAGTTGATTATTTGGTCTTGTTTCTAAACTGTAGTTGATTATTTGGGGCTTGTTTTCTAAAGTGTAGTTGATTCTTTGGTCTTGTTTCTAAAGTGTGAACTAGTGCTGAACAATTTTAGCTCGAGCTGAAATCGACATGTAAATATGAAATATGCTTAAACAGGTGTAATGTTAGAGTCCACAGAAGTGAACCTTTTCAAGCCTGTTTTCTCAACTCGCTGTTTCTCTGGCAGACATTACTCTATAAGCCATATCTCCAGAACTGGTGGGTCAAACTGAACCAATATGTCAATTTGAAGCTACGATGCCCTGCTTTCATATGATATGAAATATCTACATTTGTAGAATCTGATCTCAGGTCTAAATGGGTTAATTAACGACACGTACTGCTTGATCTCACACTCCAGCGCTACACAAAAAGCATCATTAGTAGCGGATCTATCATCCACAAGCTGGAGGAGAGAGAGCTTGTAGATCTATCATCCACAAGCTGGAGGAGAGAGAGCTTGTAGATCTATCATCCACAAGCTGGAGGAGAGAGAGCTTGTAGATCTATCTATCATCCACAAGCTGGAGGAGAGAGAGCTTGTAGATCTATCATCCACAAGCTGGAGGAGAGAGAGCTTGTAGATCTATCATCCACAAGCTGGAGGAGAGAGAGCTTGTAGATCTATCATCCACAAGCTGGAGGAGAGAGAGCTTGTAGATCTATCATCCACAAGCTGGAGGAGAGAGAGCTTGTAGATCTATCTATCATCCACAAGCTGGAGGAGAGAGAGCTTGTAGATCTATCATCCACAAGCTGGAGGAGAGAGAGCTTGTAGATCTATCATCCACAAGCTGGAGGAGAGAGAGCTTGTAGATCTATCTATCATCCACAAGCTGGAGGAGAGAGAGCTTGTAGATCTATCATCCACAAGCTGGAGGAGAGAGAGCTTGTAGATCTATCATCCACAAGCTGGAGGAGAGAGAGCTTGTAGATCCATCATCCACAAGCTGGAGGAGAGAGAGCTTGTAGATCCATCATCCACAAGCTGGAGGAGAGAGAGCTTGTAGATCCATCATCCACAAGCTGGAGGAGAGAGAGCTTGTAGATCTATCATCCACAAGCTGGAGGAGAGAGAGCTTGTAGATCTATCATCCACAAGCTGGAGGAGAGAGAGCTTGTAGATCTATCATCCACAAGCTGGAGGAGAGAGAGCTTGTAGATCTATCTATCATCCACAAGCTGGAGGAGAGAGAGCTTGTAGATCTATCTATCATCCACAAGCTGGAGGAGAGAGAGCTTGTAGATCTATCTATCATCCACAAGCTGGAGGAGAGAGAGCTTGTAGATCTATCATCCACAAGCTGGAGGAGAGAGAGCTTGTAGATCTATCTATCATCCACAAGCTGGAGGAGAGAGAGCTTGTAGATCTGATCTATCATCCACAAGCTGGAGGAGAGAGAGCTTGTAGATCAAGCTGGAGGAGAGAGAGCTTGTAGATCAAGCTGGAGGAGAGAGAGCTTGTAGATCTGCTACTTTTGGATCGGAATCCCCGGAAAGTAACAGTTTTTGAGGTGAGGTTTCCTCCACCCGACCAGACGTTCCTAAATGAAACGTATCCAAAGAGAAGGACGTGTCCTTCAGTCATGGTCGTCTGTTAGTAAACATGCATTTCCAGGAATACCGGAAGACTCGCCCCGGTTGCTTGCCCGTTTTTCCTCCCGGAATTGTCACCAGTGAGGGGGATGACTTTGTAATATGCTATTGGCTGTTTGTATTCTTTTTTGAAAAATATAAAAAGATACTCCTGTAGAAAGGCTATATTATTTTACTTATATTGAACCTATAAACAATTTAGTATTATTTAGTATATGTAAGGTTTTGCCCCCTCAAATGGTACCTCGTCAGATAATCCCCACATATCCTACAACAACTTCTGTGAACAGACTTCACTGTAGTAGCTTTTCATACATTATATTTGTACTTAGGCTGTTCTGCTGTCATGAAAGTTTATAGTTAGAGTCCAGCCGTCTGCTGTCCAGCCTCTCCCACCCCTCACTGGGGAAAATTCTGGGAGGAAAACAGAAACGGGGCGAGTCTTCTTGTTACCATTTCCAGTACATAGTACATATACATTTGTACACTCTCAGAGTTAAATTAACAGTGTATTTTTACAATATAAATTGGGGGTACCAGAGATAGATGTAAGGACCCTGGACCCCTACAGTACATCTAACGGGGATCCCCATAACAGATTGAAAATATTCCACATTCTTCCCCAGATGTTTTTGTTGTTAACCCATTCTGACCTGAGATCAGATTCATATACGAGGTTTCCACTGGACAACACACTGGTCTGATTAACCCATTTTCTGACCCGAGATCAGATTCTAAAAAAAATGTCAGTCGTTATTCGATTTTTCAAAACAAGCTCGTAGCGCGCCACTCGGTGGCGCGCTACGAGCTTGTAGATCTGCTATTTTGCAATAGCTAAAGCATGACATGATGCTAACACCAACATGGGTTCCTGTTCAGAATGGGTTAAATAGATCTCAACATACCAGCTCTCAACGATGGCTATTTCCAAATACGCCTGGTCAGTTAGTCTCTTCCTTTTGGGCCGTGTTTTCATAGAACTGTCTTTTTTATTTCTCTCAACGGACCAGCGCTGGTTGGCTGGCTGGCTGGCTGGCTGGCTGGTTGTTTGTAAAGTGTGTAAAAAGGTTTCCCAGTGTAATCATTAAGCTGTAGTAATACCTCACTGACCCACCGTCGTTCACACTGCCTTTGATCTCTTGTGTGCCCCCAACGGCCTTCGATACGTTAGTGATCTCTGTGTGGAGTTTGCATGTTCTCCCCGTGTCCCCTAGGGTAGGTACCCTCACAAAAAACATGCAGTAATCCTGGTCACTAAACTGATGGAGGGGAAAGGAACTGGTTGGAATAACGTGTTCCTTCCACGCGCTACGACGTCCAACCAGGGAAACTCCCCCCTGTCAGGTGAAAAGGAGCAACTTGGACACTCAAGTCCGTTGCTCTCCCCTTGTCCCCCATATATGGGGACTAGGTTGGTCTCCCCTTGTCCCCCATATATGGGGACTAGGTTGGTCTCCCCTTGTCCCCCATATATGGGGACTAGGTTGGTCTCCCCTTGTCCCCCATATATGGGGACTAGGTTGGTGGAGGGTGTGTAGAGCCCAGGATCACATTAGATGATTGACACAGGGGTGAAAAATGGGTTACAAAATCGTGGGATAAAGAAAAAAAAAATATATATAATGTCACCACTTGCCTTAATTAGACCATCTATACTTACTACTTTCTTTGTAGTTGTTACGTCCCCACCAAAGAGGTCCAGGTGTTATTTGTAGTTGTTACGTCCCCACCAAAGAGGTCCAGGTGTTATTTGTAGTTGTTACGTCCCCACCAAAGAGGTCCAGGTGTTATTTGTAGTTGTTACGTCCCCACCAAAGAGGTCCAGGTGTTATTTTGTGCAAAAGCTCCTTATTGGCTATTTCCCCTACCATAAGCCCTCAATGAATTGTATTGAATTGAATGGGGCTATGGGGTGTTGTGCTAATTCGCTTATTTCCATCGCTCAAAATTATAATTTCTTTGTATATATCCTCTCTTCATAATGTAAATAATATCCCAAGCTGCACACTTCTTCTACTACTTCTTTCGATGGAAATAAGCGAATTAGCACAACACCCCATAGCCCCATTCAATTCCCATTCAATGCAATGTAATTCATTTAGGGCTTATGGTAGGGGAAATAGCCAATAAGGAGTTTTTGTATGGAATTCTCCTTTAAAACTGTCTTTGATGCGTTCTTTTTAGAGAAGCTCCGATCAGGTTTTTAGGGGCCGATCACCGATCACTGGAAGCAGTAACTGCCGATACCGATCACACACCTTACAAACAGCGAGTTTTTTCTGACGCAGTAAACCAGGGATACTCAAATAGCTGAACCTGTGGGGCCACATTATGAAAATGGCAAGGGGCCAGGGGCCGGTTGATAAAATGACAACATTAATGTTACTTTTTTTATTGACCTTTTTTTTCCACATGACGTATGAAAAGTCCAATGTGCATTATTTTATGGCTTGCCCATTTTCTCTCTTTTGAATAATTCTGTGCAATTAGCACATTCAACACAAACAACTGTTTCCATGAAACAAACTAACATAGGCTACTTCTCCATAAGCAGAATCATGAATAGGCCTATTTAATTTATACAAAAGGAGGAGAGAGAGAGAGCAATGCGTTTGTGGCTCAAACTTTGTCTATTGTTTTAGAGCAGTGGTTCTCAAACGTTTTCATGCCAAGAGAAAAGGACCCCCTGCTAAGCAGCGAGTTATATATTCTTAGATGATTTAGATTTGTATTAGAATAGATGAAACTGAAGCGGGGAGGAGGCTCCACTTCCGCTTTATATTTTACTCATGATCAGAGCTTCCGTTGCTCCAGACTGTACGACGGAAGCATTTATATTTTACTCATGATCAGAGCTTCCGTTGCTCCAGACTGTACGACAGGAAGCATTTATATTTTACTCATGATCAGAGCTTCCGTTGCTCCAGACTGTACGACGGAAGCATTTATATTTTACTCATGATCAGAGCTTCCGTTGCTCCAGACTGTACGACAGGAAGCATTTATATTTTACTCATGATCAGAGCTTCCGTTGCTCCAGACTGTACGACGGAAGCATTTATATTTTACTCATGATCAGAGCTTCCGTTGCTCCAGACTGTATGACGGAAGCATTTATATTTTACTCATGATCAGAGCTTCCGCTGCTCCAGACTGTATGACGGAAGCATTTATATTTTACTCATGATCAGAGCTTCCGTTGCTCCAGACTGTATGACGGAAGCATTTATATTTTACTCATGAATCAGAGCTTCCGTTGCTCCAGACTGTACGACGGAAGCATTTATATTTTACTCATGAATCAGAGCTTCCGTTGCTCCAGACTGTACGACGGAAGCATTTATATTAGAGATGCACCGATCGATCGGCCTCCCGATCGATCGGGCCCGATCACGTCATTTTCAAAAGATCGGGATCGGGAAAAAAATATCGGGAAAAAATTATTTATTAAATATAATATTTTTTTTTTTTTATTAAATCTTTTCTTAATTGTATTTAACGTTACAGAAGAAACGTGACCATCTATAAGTCTTAAAGTCATCCTCCCGAGTCTTTAGTTTTGTTTTATAATACAGATTGGTTCATAATTAATAACAACAAAACATCCTCCTCTCGAAGCAGCCTCTTGCTGCTGCTCCTAGGAAAACTTAGCGCACGACAGTGACGTTGGCCCTAAACAGCAGATCTGCAAGCTCACAAAGAGTTGCTTTCGCAACGCGCTGTGATCTTGTAGATTTGCTATTGGGCGACGAATGGCGACGTTCGTGTAACTTGCGTGGCTAGTAGGCTAATAGCAGAAAGCTAACGACAACAAGCGGCAGCGGCTGCACTGAAACAACCAACGCTTAAAGCGACTTTTAAAAAGAAGGAACCAGAGAGAGAGAGAGAGAGAGAGAGAGAGAGAGAGAGAGAGAGAGAGAGAGAGAGAGAGAGAGAGAGAGAGAGAGAGAGAGAGAGAGAGAGAGAGAGAGAGAGAGAGAGAGAGAGAGAGAGAGAGAGAGAGAGAGAGAGAGAGAGAGAGAGAGAGAGATGATGAGGAGAATCCAGCCCTCGCAAAGACCACTCGGTGGAATAATTATTGATCGTCATACACAGAGACACACACAGCGGAGTAACCTCGAATCAACAGGCTTCAGGCTGCGAGTCTGCAGTCTGCACCACGTGTGAGCGCATAGGTGCATTGTTTTTCCCTTGAACATAATGATGAGGCACATTAAAATAGCAATATAAGGTTTTTTTCCCCCCTTTAAATAATGAAAAGGCAGAAATGTCTAATAAAATAATATATGCTAAAAAAAGAATAAAAGATAATGCTATAAATAAACTTTTTGAGTGGTGCAAGCCAGTCCCTTGGACTTATGTGTGTGGGTGCCTGCCTGGCTGGCTGGGTATGAGCATGAAAACAGCATGGTTGTTTTTCACCACCTGTGTGCAACCTAACACACGCACACAAACACATGCCCATATTAACTGTATATGATGATTTCATGTGTGCCAGTACAGTACAGTACAGTAGAGGGTACAGTAGAGGGACCGGCACACAGTAACTCTGTCATTTCTCAACCGTTTCAGACACGGGCGGCAGTTCGGAACCGTTTTAGTCCCTTTTTTTTTTCTTACTGCATTGCCAAAATGTATCTGATTGGGAAGAATTATCGGAAATGATCGGAATTGTATCGGGAGCAAAAAAAAGTGATCGGATCGGGAAATATCGGGATCGGCAGATACTCAAACTCAAATGATCGGGATCGGATCGGGAGCAAAAAAACGTGATCGGTGCATCTCTAATTTATATTTTACTCATGATCAGAGCTTCCGTTGCTCCAGACTGTATGACGGAAGCATTTATATTTTACTCATGAATCAGAGCTTCCGTTGCTCCAGACTGTACGACGGAAGCATTTATATTTTACTCATGATCAGAGCTTCTGTTGCTCCAGACTGTATGACGGAAGCATCTATATTTTACTCATGATCAGAGCTTCCGTTGCTCCAGACTGTATGACGGAAGCATTTATATTTTACTCATGTTCAGAGCTTCCGTTGTTCCAGACTGTACGACGGAAGCATTTATATTTTACTCATGAATCAGAGCTTCAAACATTTAGAAAATGTTTTTCTAAATAAATAGCAGATGCCTTTTAGTGTGCTAATCTTAGTAAAACGGACCCGAGTTTCAACCGTACTTGGACCATTGTTGTTGTTTCTTTTTACATCTACACCAAATCTCTTGACTGTGAGCTTGTAGATCGGCTGTAGAAATGAGTCTGCCGGTCAGTGAGCGGTCTAGACCCCTAGGCTGTAGAAATGAGTGTGTAGTGTAGGGGCCGGTACAGACCCCTAGGCTGTAGAAATGAGTGTGTAGTGTAGGGGCCGGTACAGACCCCTAGGCTGTAGAAATGAGTGTGTAGTGTAGGGGCCGGTACAGACCCCTAGGCTGTAGAAATGAGTGTGTAGTGTAGGGGCCGGTACAGACCCCTAGGCTGTAGAAATGAGTGTGTAGTGTAGGGGCCGGTACAGACCCCTAGGCTGTAGAAATGAGTGTGTAGTGTAGGGGCCCGTACAGACCCCTAGGCTGTAGAAATGAGTGTGTAGGCGGTGTGGTCGTTGTCGTGGTTACGTTACTGTACTATTCGTTACGTTGTCACTGTACTGTTGGTTACGTTGTTACTGTACTGTTGGTTACGTTGTTACTGTACTGTTGGTTACGTTGTTACTGTACTGTTGGTTACGTTGTCACTGTACTGTTCGTTACGTTGTTACTGTACTGTTGGTTACGTTGTTACTGTACTGTTGGTTACGTTGTTACTGTACTGTTGGTTACGTTGTTACTGTACTGTTGGTTACGTTGTTACTGTACTGTTGGTTACGTTGTTACTGTACTATTCGTTACGTTGTTACTGTACTGTTGGTTACGTTGTTACTGTACTATTCGTTACGTTGTTACTGTACTGTTGGTTACGTTGTTACTGTACTGTTGCTTACGTTGTTACTGTACTGTTGGTTACGTTGTTACTGTACTGTTGGTTACGTTGTTACTGTACTGTTGGTTACGTTGTTACTGTACTATTCGTTACGTTGTTACTGTACTGTTGGTTACGTTGTTACTGTACTATTCGTTACGTTGTTACTGTACTGTTCCTTGACCCTCGGCCCCTCCCCAGAATGTGCTTCCTCCAGCGGTAAGCCCAACCTCAACGATGTCATCCTGGTCAACGTGAACTACATCTCTGACGTCAGGATGGTCCACGACTGCACTGAGACCCCGCCCCCGCTAGCATCACTGAACGTTAGCAAGGTGCGTAGCCCGCCCCTAACCCCGCCCCCTCTGGCGTCACTGAACCGAAGAATACTTTGTTGTTGGATGATATTGTGGAAACTTTGACGGGAAAAGACTCGCTCACCGTATAGAAAAATAAGTAAAACTTCTTAGACTGAGACTTAGAAAAATATATTTTATTTTATTTTATGATGCTGTGCTCATGGTGCTCTGTGCTCTGGTGCAATTAAAAAGCTTTTTAATTGCACCATGAGCACAGAGCACCATGAGCACAGCATCATAAAATAAAATAAAATATATTTTACAGTACAGTCTAGAAGTTTTACTTCTTTTTCTATACGGTGAGCGAGTCTTTTCCCGTCAAAGTTTCCCGTATGTTTTTGAGACCGCCGCTATACCCTAGTCAAGTTTGAAGAAAAAAAGGACGAAGAAAGGCACAACAGTTTTCTCAGTGCTTCAGTGGATAATATTAATATTGTGTCCATAATTCCATATGCTGCTGATTGACGTCGGTACCGTTAGGAGAGACCACAGGAAAACGATCAAAATACACTTCCTACATTCTCTGATTTTTGTCCCAGTAAATTAAGTAGGCCTAATTCAGCCGTTTAAACCCCTTTTGGTGGTGTTATAGCATTATGTCATGCTTTAGCTATTGAAAAAATAGCAGACCTACAAGCTCGTAGCGCGCCACCGAGTGGCGCGCTACGAGCTTGTAGGTCTGCTTATTTTTGAAAAAGCGAAGAACGACTGACATAGAAACATAGATTTTTCTAGAAAACTTGTCATTTTCAAACAGACATTTTTAGAATCTGATCTCTGGTCAGAATGGGTTAACTGAAACTTAAAGAGCGTAAAATGAAACCATTTAAATGTAGTAGTGTGGCGACTCACCTTTTTCTGTGTCTCTCTCTCTGTCTGTCTCTCTCTCTGTCTCTCTCTCTTCCTCTCTCTCCTCTCTCTCTGTCTCTCTCTCCCTCTCTCTCCTCTCTCCCTCTCTCTCTCTCTGTCTCTCTCTCTCCCTCTCTCTCTCTGTCTCTCTCTCTCTCTCTCTCTCCCTCCTCTCCTCTCTCTCTCTCTCTCTCTCTCTCTCTCTCTCTCTCTCTCTCCCTCTCTCTCTCTCTCTCTCTCTCTCTCTCTCTCTCTCTCCCCTCTCTCTCTCTCTCTCTCTCTCTCTCTCCTCTCTCTCTCTCTCTCTCCCTCTCTCTCCCTCTCTCTCTCTCTCTCTCTCTCTCCCTCTCCTCTCTCTCTCTCTCTCTCTCTCCCCACCCACAGCTTGCCAATCGAGCACGCTCAGAAAAGGAAGACAAGTTGTCCCAAGCCTATGCAATCAGTGCGGGGGTTTCTGTGGAGGGACAACAGCTATTCCAGACTATTCACAAAACGTAAGCACACACGCACGCACACACACACACACACACACACACACACACACACACACACACACACACACACACACACGCGCACGCACGGTAGATGATAAATCCTTACCTTGGCTGATTGGTTGGCTCTATTCTCCTAGTTTTATGTTCCTCATCTGTGTTATATTTAACCGCATAGTACTAGGGATGTCAGGGGTTAACCGGCTAACTGGTTAGCCGACCGTTAAGAAACATCCGGATATTATTATCAGCTTTAACGGTTAATTTGCATAATAATAAATGCGTGTTCTGATCTTAAATCCCTTTATTTTAGATTGTTAGTAATAGTACAACATAAACATTACAGAGACTGTAGTTGTCACTGTACAATACTTTAAAACAGTTGTCATGTTGCACACATGCCTAAAATTGCTCTTATTTGCGCCGCCCAGCTTGTCACACTCCATGAACAGCGCTCTGGCTCTGTTTTCTGCCCCCTCAATGTCCCCGTTCTCTGTTGTACTTCAATGGCTAGTTGGCGACAAGCCTACAATGGTAGCGTTGCGGTAGTCAAAATGTAAGTGAGTGACAGGCTGACAGCGAGACGAGATTAACACATGTCGACTGTATCAATGCAGAGACCTACATTATTAAATCCATTATTGGCCATTTGGCCTGGAGGGAGAACGTTTACAGCCGCTGTCGCTTCCCTCCTCAACCTCCTCCTCCTATCCGTCTCCTCAAGTCCCCACACTGGCACGGCTTACGGCTATCAAGTTAGCCATGTGCTATCCAGTTTGAGGGTTTTCTCGTCAGCGAAAAGTCAACAAACAGAACAGGGTGACATGCATGCTGATCTTCCTTAATAATAAAAAAAGGCTTAGCCCATGATGCGTCCAGTGGCTTTATAGGTATAGGTTGCTTAGATCTGGACTGGATTTATTTATGTTTTTGACTAGAATCGGCGGACCTCTGTAGGCCTACTGTAGACGCGCAGATGCGAATATGCGATGCGTTGTTTATTGATGATTAAGCCTACAAAAAATTATTTATATTGTTAAATGTTGCTTTTTAGTTTGTCTTTTAAAAAGGAGCATAAATAAATGTATACCATTCGTCTACCAACTTTAATTATGTAGCCTATACATGGCTGTGCTGTGCTGTGCTGTGCTGTGCTGTGCTGTGCTGTGCTGTGCTGCTGTGCTGTGCTGTACTGTGCTGTGCTGTGCTGTGCTGTGCTGTGCTGTACTGTACTGTACTGTGCTGTGCTGTGCTGTGCTGTGCTGTGCTGTGCTGTGCTGTGCTGTGCTGTGCTGTGCTGTGCTGTGCTGTGCTGTGCTGTGCTGTACTGTACAATTTATAATTTAGGCATTTAGCAGACGCTCTTAATCCAGAGAGATTTACATTAAGCAAGAACTATAGCTCCGCGGCAAAGACAGAGTATCTTTTTATTTATTACAATACGGCAGATTAAACACTTTCTGAACGGGAACCCCTTTTGGTGTTTTAAACCTTATGTTATACTTTAGCTATTGAAAAAATAGCAGATCTACAAGCTCGTAGGCCTAAATGGGTTAAACGTCAAAATCGCCGACATTGAAGCTTGAATTATCCTCTTTCAATCTGTGAAGTTTTTCTCCACCGTAGACATTTCATGAGCTACTTTCTGTCGAGACATTCCTTGCAGATGATTATTGTCTTAACCCATTCTGAACGGGAACCCATTGTGGTGTTAGCATCATGTCGTGGTTTAGCTATTGAAAAATAGCAGATCTACAAGCTCATAGCGCGCCACCGAGTGGCGCGCTACGAGCTTGTAGGTCTGCTATTTTTGAAAAATCGAAGAACGACTGACATTTTTTAAATCTGATCTCAGGTCAGAATGGGTTAATAAGACCAGTGTGTGTCCTAGTGGAAACCTCGTATGAATCTGATCTCAGGTCAGAATGGGTTAAGTGTCAGAGTTTGGAAGCGCTCGTTATCCGTACAGCAACCTCCTGCTGCCTCCTGCATTGTGTGCACATTCTAAACGGGTGGTGCGCCTGGGCCCTTATAGTGATAGTCAAACGAGCGCTTCCAAACTCCAGCACTCAGAAAATAAAATCACATAACAAAGGAATGTCTTGACAGGAAGTAGCTCATAACATGTCTCTACGGTGGATTTTTATGAAACAAACACTGTACAGATTGAAAGAGGATAATTCAAGCTTTGCGTACAGCTGCAATGTTGGTGATTGTGACGTTGTTTAATATAATTCGACACACACTTTTCTGTGTGGATGAAAGGGCTGTCTATGGGAAGTATCACCACCTAGGTAGCACCTCGCTGTCAAGATGGCTGCGCTCTGAATAGGGCCCATTGGGGGTCCATCTTTTACACAGAGTTTACAGACCCATAAGGGGTCCATTTGGTTCCATTTTTACAGAGTTACAGACCCATAAGGGTCCATTTGGTTCCATTTGTACACAGAGTCCACAGACCCATAAGGGTCCATTTGGTTCCATTTGTACACTCTCAGAGTTACAGACCCATAAGGGTCCATTTGGTTCCATTTGTACACTCTCAGAGTTACAGACCCATAAGGGTCCATTTGGTTCCATTTTTACACAGATTTACAGACCCATAAGGGTCCATTTGGTTCCATTTTTACACAGATTTACAGACCCATAAGGGTCCATTTGGTTCCATTTTTACACAGATTTACAGACCCATAAGGGTCCATTTGGTTCCATTTTTACACAGATTTACAGACCCATAAGGGTCCATTTGGTTCCATTTGTACACAGAGTTACAGACCCATAAGGGTCCATTTGGTTCCATTTGTACACTCAGAGTTACAGACCCATAAGGGTCCATATGGTTCCATTTGTACACAAGTTACAGACCCATAAGGGTCCATTTGGTTCCATTTGTACACTCTCAGAGTTACAGACCCATAAGGGCCCATTTGGTTCCATTTTAACTTGAATTTGGAACTCCCTCAAGGACCCCTGGGGGTCCCCGGACCACACTTTGGGAACCACTGCATAGTACTGTGTAAAGGAATCCATTCTGTCTCTTCTAGACACTTTGACCATGCATTAGAATAGGGAACGGGGCCATCTTCTGGCGGTAGACTGTAATAGCAGTTCATTTTTATTCATTCATTCATTGATTTTTATTTAACTCACGACTATGATCACATGGTATGGAGCACAGATTCATAAATGGTGTACAATAAATAAACGGTATACAACACAATTATACATACAGACATAATTATCGAAAGCTTTCATTATTTCAACAGTGGAAGAACATCTTTCAGAAAAGCACTAGTCTTTTTTTTTTAAATACTTTATTAGGCAACATAAATGCAAACAGTCAGTCAGTCAGGCATTTTTGTCCAAAAAAGGATTTCACCGAAGAAAGACCTTGCGGCCTTGTTTCCATTCGGGTCCTAGTATCCACTCACACATGACATGAATAATAAGTTACCACAGTAACAGTAAGTGATATAACAATGATAATTTAAGGCAACATATACATTTCCTCTAAACATGAAATATACAGTATTCACAGGTTGGGGCCGAAGGTTAATCGGAAGGGGATTATTATTCGCACAAAAGCGGCTGATGCGATCACCTCCTCTCCCTTTGACCTGCAGACAGGTGGATTTTTAGGCCTGTCTTGAAGGAAGCCAGTGATTTGTTTGTTTTGAGCGATGGGGGGCAGGGCATTCCACACCTGGGTATAGCAATGCTTCGGAAGGTGAATTTTCCCATATTTGTTTTATAAATGGGTGGCACCAGATCGTTGTTCACGCTCCCTCTAGTTTTATGGCTGTGGGTGTTGCTCACTTTTTTAAAGTAATTAGACAAGTAAGTGGGTATACTGGGGGCATGGAGGGTAAAGTTCCATTTACAATTTTGAAAGTCAGGCCCATCTTTAATTGCTTTAAGTCGACTAGTAAATCCTCTAGTCGACCTTGTTGGTAGTTGGTTGACTAGTTGATTAGATTTTTCTTTTTTTATAAGCCTCAACATCAGGTACATTATAGCCTAGTTATAATCACAATGTACCGTTTTTAAATGTACACATATTTATTTCCAAAAAACCTTTTTTTTTCTTCTTTTTTTTACATAATGGGTAGTTAAACAACTAGTCGAATAGTAGATCCTAGTCTAGTCGACCTAGTTGGTAGTTGGTTGACTAGTTTATTAGATTTTTTATTTTTGTAGGCCTCAAGATCAGGTACATTAGGGGGACGTTTCGGCCAAGAATTTCCCTTACAAAATGTATTTATTGTTATTTTGTCTTCGGTATAAAAATGAATGAACATTGAACAAGGATACCATATCTCAGACTCAATCATGTAACCCCCCCCCCCCGTCAAAATCAAGTAATTCCAGTAGAAGATTAACACAAATAAATACATAAATAAAAAGTACATTCATTGAACATTAAACACAAACAAATAGATTGCACTGAACTGAAAATAGATTGCACTGGCTAGGCCCGTGGCCTCCTGTAGGCCTGCTGTAGGCCTGTTGTAGGCCCGCTGTAGGCCTGCTGTAGGCCTCCTGTAGGCCTCCTGTAGGCCTGCTGTAGGCCTCCTGTAGGCCTCCTGTAGGCCTGCTGTAGGCCTCCTGTAGGCCTGCTGTAGGCCCGCTCAGTGTCCACCCCCTGGATTGGGATTGAGCTATTATTTTTCCTCTCAGGCTACTGAATCAATCAATCAATCAAAAATAATCCTCTCCTCCTCTCCTCTCCTCTCCTCCCTCCCCTCCTCCCCTCCCCCCCTCCTCTCCCCTCCTCTCCTCTCCCCTCCTCCCCTCCTCTCCTCTCCCCTCCTCCTCCCCTCCCCCCCCTCCTCTCCCTCCTCCCCCCTCTCCTCTCCTCTCCACAGCATCAAAGACTGTAAGTGGCAGGAGAAGACCATCATAGTGATGGATGACGTGGTGATCTCGCCGCCCTACCAGGCAGACAACTGCAAAGGCAAAGAGGGAAGCGCTTTAAGTCATGTACGCAAAATAGTAAGTACATCATCCACATTATAATCAGTGTTGGACTAACGCCCTTACATGCGTTACATAACGTAACTACTATTTGCAGTAACTTGTAACCTAACGCTTTGCATTTCCCCATTCCATAACGGCCTTATAGTTATTGTGCGAGCGTTATCCGCGTTATGGCGTTATTATATGTCAACTTATGTGATCAGTGAAAAAAAAGTCTCGCAGCTCCGTGAGTCTATCATACAGCGTCTCTGTGCAGTGCAGACTGCAGTGCAGACTGCAGTGCAGACTGCAGTGCAGACTGCAGACAGACTGCAACAGAGAGCGCTCTCTCTGTTGACAGTTCCGTTTGTGCAGTCATACTAGCCCGTCAGCCCACATGGCTTGATACACCCTAACATGATAAAAACAGAGGTCATTGATTGGCTAACGTAGTTCCAGGGAACAAACTTCCCATTGCAGTCAGAACTACAGACTCACTCCCAACCTAAACTATGGAATGAACAAACTTCCCATTGCAGTCAGAACTACAGACTCACTCCCAACCTAAACTATGGAATGAACAAACTTCCCATTGCAGTCAGAACTACAGACTCACTCCCAACCTAAACTATGGAATGAACAAACTTCCCCATTGCAGTCAGAACTACAGACTCACTCCCAACCTAAACTATGGAATGAACAAACTTCCCATTGCAGTCAGAACTACAGACTCACTCCCAACCTAAACTATGGAATGAACAAACTTCCCCATTGCAGTCAGAACTACAGACTCACTCCCAACCTAAACTATGGAATGAACAAACTTCCCCATTGCAGTCAGAACTACAGACTCACTCCCAACCTAAACTATGGAATGAACAAACTTCCCCATTGCAGTCAGAACTACAGACTCACTCCCAATCTTCCTGCCGTAGTCTGAAGTCCCATTCTGGGTCGGGAACCCCTTTTGGTGTCACAGCACTATACGTTATGCTTTATAGCTATTGGAAAAAAATAGCAGATCTATGTTTGCCTAAAATGTTCTCAAAGCCAACTAATGATCACCCCCCTCCTCCTCCTCTCCCCCCCCCCCCCCCTCCTCCCCCCCCCCCTCCTCCCCCCCCCCTCCTCCCTCTCTCTGGCAGGTGGAGAAACATTTTAGAGACCTGGAGAGTCAGAAGACCATGCAACAACGATCACAAGCACAGCAAACACAGAAGGACTCCACTTTATCATCTTGAGTGGGTCGTGGGTGGGCCACGTGGATGGGTGGGCGGGTGGGGGCGGGGTGGGACCACCAACCAACCAACCAACCAACGCCACCGCCAACGAATGGCGGCCAGTTTTAAGTTGTTCCCCACTGCCGCCACGAGGGGGGGGAGGTCGCCGTTCCTTTTAGCGCTCAGCCCGGGAGAAACCACGCCCCCTAACCCCTCCCCCTCCCGGAGGAAGAGAGGAGGAGCCCGCCCCCCCTCCTTTTGGTGTCCCCCTTCCTCCTACCCC
>NW_027666013.1:0-94333 GCF_963924005.1 Protomyctophum bolini | reverse complement strand
CATAGTTTTCAAGTTACAGACTAAGCTAAGCAAAATTAATCTTTTTTTTTTTACTGTGAAAATGGCACTTTGGGACTGTGAAAGGGTTAGGGTTAGGGTTAGGGTTTTGGCCCTGTTGTCCCAAACTGCCCCAGCACTTCCCACATTGCTCAAAGTGGCTAGCTTTCATCCCAACACAGTTTATAGGGCCATACGGTACATAGTTTTCAAGTTACAGACTAAGCTAAGCAAAAGTGAACCAGGCCTTTTTACTGTGAAAATGGCACTTTGGGACTGTGAAAGTGACATTTTGGCCCTGTTGTCCCAAACTGCCCCAGCACTTCCCACATTGCTCAAAGTGGCTAGCTTTCATCCCAACACAGTTTATAGGGCCATACGGTACATAGTTTTCAAGTTACAGACTAAGCTAAGCAAAATGAATCTTTTTTTTTTTACTGTGAAAATGGCACTTTGGGACTGTGAAAGGGTTAGGGTTAGGGTTAGGGTTTTGGCCCTGTTGTCCCAAACTGCCCCAGCACTTCCCACATTGCTCAAAGTGGCTAGCTTTCATCCCAACACAGTTTATAGGGCCATACGGTACATAGTTTTCAAGTTACAGACTAAGCTAAGCAAAAGTGAACCAGGCCTTTTTACTGTGAAAATGGCACTTTGGGACTGTGAAAGTGACATTTTGGCCCTGTTGTCCCAAACTGCCCCAGCACTTCCCACATTGCTCAAAGTGGCTAGCTTTCATCCCAACACAGTTTATAGGGCCATACGGTACATAGTTTTCAAGTTACAGACTAAGCTAAGCAAAATGAATCTTTTTTTTTTTACTGTGAAAATGGCACTTTGGGACTGTGAAAGGGTTGGGGTTAGGGTTAGGGTTTTGGCCCTGTTGTCCCAAACTGCCCCAGCACTTCCCACATTGCTCAAAGTGGCTAGCTTTCATCCCAACACAGTTTATAGGGCCATACGGTACATAGTTTTCAAGTTACAGACTAAGCTAAGCAAAATGAATCTTTTTTTTTTTACTGTGAAAATGGCACTTTGGGACTGTGAAAGGGTTAGGGTTAGGGTTAGGGTTTTGGCCCTGTTGTCCCAAACTGCCCCAGCACTTCCCACATTGCTCAAAGTGGCTAGCTTTCATCCCAACACAGTTTATAGGGCCATACGGTACATAGTTTTCAAGTTACAGACTAAGCTAAGCAAAAGTGAACCAGGCCTTTTTACTGTGAAAATGGCACTTTGGGACTGTGAAAGTGACATTTTGGCCCTGTTGTCCCAAACTGCCCCAGCACTTCCCACATTGCTCAAAGTGGCTAGCTTTCATCCCAACACAGTTTATAGGGCCATACGGTACATAGTTTTCAAGTTACAGACTAAGCTAAGCAAAATGAATCTTTTTTTTTTTACTGTGAAAATGGCACTTTGGGACTGTGAAAGGGTTAGGGTTAGGGTTAGGGTTTTGGCCCTGTTGTCCCAAACTGCCCCAGCACTTCCCACATTGCTCAAAGTGGCTAGCTTTCATCCCAACACAGTTTATAGGGCCATACGGTACATAGTTTTCAAGTTACAGACTAAGCTAAGCAAAAGTGAACCAGGCCTTTTTACTGTGAAAACGGCACTTTGGGACTGTGAAAGTGACATTTTGGCCCTGTTGTCCCAAACTGCCCCAGCACTTCCCACATTGCTCAAAGTGGCTAGCTTTCATCCCAACACAGTTTATAGGGCCATACGGTACATAGTTTTCAAGTTACAGACTAAGCTAAGCAAAAGTGAACCAGGCCTTTTTACTGTGAAAATGGCACTTTGGGACTGTGAAAGTGACATTTTGGCCCTGTTGTCCCAAACTGCCCCAGCACTTCCCACATTGCTCAAAGTAGCTAGCTTTCATCCCAACACAGTTTATAGGGCCATACGGTACATAGTTTTCAAGTTACAGACTAAGCTAAGCAAAAGTGAACCAGGCCTTTTTACTGTGAAAACGGCACTTTGGGACTGTGAAAGTGACATTTTGGCCCTGTTGTCCCAAACTGCCCCAGCACTTCCCACATTGCTCAAAGTGGCTAGCTTTCATCCCAACACAGTTTATAGGGCCATACGGTACATAGTTTTCAAGTTACAGACTAAGCTAAGCAAAAGTGAACCAGGCCTTTTTACTGTGAAAATGGCACTTTGGGACTGTGAAAGTGACATTTTGGCCCTGTTGTCCCAAACTGCCCCAGCACTTCCCACATTGCTCAAAGTGGCTAGCTTTCATCCCAACACAGTTTATAGGGCCATACGGTACATAGTTTTCAAGTTACAGACTAAGCTAAGCAAAATGAATCTTTTTTTTTTTACTGTGAAAATGGCACTTTGGGACTGTGAAAGGGTTAGGGTTAGGGTTAGGGTTTTGGCCCTGTTGTCCCAAACTGCCCCAGCACTTCCCACATTGCTCAAAGTGGCTAGCTTTCATCCCAACACAGTTTATAGGGCCATACGGTACATAGTTTTCAAGTTACAGACTAAGCTAAGCAAAAGTGAACCAGGCCTTTTTACTGTGAAAATGGCACTTTGGGACTGTGAAAGTGACATTTTGGCCCTGTTGTCCCAAACTGCCCCAGCACTTCCCACATTGCTCAAAGTGGCTAGCTTTCATCCCAACACAGTTTATAGGGCCATACGGTACATAGTTTTCAAGTTACAGACTAAGCTAAGCAAAATGAATCTTTTTTTTTTTACTGTGAAAATGGCACTTTGGGACTGTGAAAGGGTTGGGGTTAGGGTTAGGGTTTTGGCCCTGTTGTCCCAAACTGCCCCAGCACTTCCCACATTGCTCAAAGTGGCTAGCTTTCATCCCAACACAGTTTATAGGGCCATACGGTACATAGTTTTCAAGTTACAGACTAAGCTAAGCAAAATGAATCTTTTTTTTTTTACTGTGAAAATGGCACTTTGGGACTGTGAAAGGGTTAGGGTTAGGGTTAGGGTTTTGGCCCTGTTGTCCCAAACTGCCCCAGCACTTCCCACATTGCTCAAAGTGGCTAGCTTTCATCCCAACACAGTTTATAGGGCCATACGGTACATAGTTTTCAAGTTACAGACTAAGCTAAGCAAAAGTGAACCAGGCCTTTTTACTGTGAAAATGGCACTTTGGGACTGTGAAAGTGACATTTTGGCCCTGTTGTCCCAAACTGCCCCAGCACTTCCCACATTGCTCAAAGTGGCTAGCTTTCATCCCAACACAGTTTATAGGGCCATACGGTACATAGTTTTCAAGTTACAGACTAAGCTAAGCAAAATGAATCTTTTTTTTTTTACTGTGAAAATGGCACTTTGGGACTGTGAAAGGGTTAGGGTTAGGGTTAGGGTTTTGGCCCTGTTGTCCCAAACTGCCCCAGCACTTCCCACATTGCTCAAAGTGGCTAGCTTTCATCCCAACACAGTTTATAGGGCCATACGGTACATAGTTTTCAAGTTACAGACTAAGCTAAGCAAAAGTGAACCAGGCCTTTTTACTGTGAAAATGGCACTTTGGGACTGTGAAAGTGACATTTTGGCCCTGTTGTCCCAAACTGCCCCAGCACTTCCCACATTGCTCAAAGTGGCTAGCTTTCATCCCAACACAGTTTATAGGGCCATACGGTACATAGTTTTCAAGTTACAGACTAAGCTAAGCAAAATGAATCTTTTTTTTTTTACTGTGAAAATGGCACTTTGGGACTGTGAAAGGGTTGGGGTTAGGGTTAGGGTTTTGGCCCTGTTGTCCCAAACTGCCCCAGCACTTCCCACATTGCTCAAAGTGGCTAGCTTTCATCCCAACACAGTTTATAGGGCCATACGGTACATAGTTTTCAAGTTACAGACTAAGCTAAGCAAAATGAATCTTTTTTTTTTTACTGTGAAAATGGCACTTTGGGACTGTGAAAGGGTTAGGGTTAGGGTTAGGGTTTTGGCCCTGTTGTCCCAAACTGCCCCAGCACTTCCCACATTGCTCAAAGTGGCTAGCTTTCATCCCAACACAGTTTATAGGGCCATACGGTACATAGTTTTCAAGTTACAGACTAAGCTAAGCAAAAGTGAACCAGGCCTTTTTACTGTGAAAATGGCACTTTGGGACTGTGAAAGTGACATTTTGGCCCTGTTGTCCCAAACTGCCCCAGCACTTCCCACATTGCTCAAAGTGGCTAGCTTTCATCCCAACACAGTTTATAGGGCCATACGGTACATAGTTTTCAAGTTACAGACTAAGCTAAGCAAAATGAATCTTTTTTTTTTTACTGTGAAAATGGCACTTTGGGACTGTGAAAGGGTTAGGGTTAGGGTTAGGGTTTTGGCCCTGTTGTCCCAAACTGCCCCAGCACTTCCCACATTGCTCAAAGTGGCTAGCTTTCATCCCAACACAGTTTATAGGGCCATACGGTACATAGTTTTCAAGTTACAGACTAAGCTAAGCAAAAGTGAACCAGGCCTTTTTACTGTGAAAATGGCACTTTGGGACTGTGAAAGTGACATTTTGGCCCTGTTGTCCCAAACTGCCCCAGCACTTCCCACATTGCTCAAAGTGGCTAGCTTTCATCCCAACACAGTTTATAGGGCCATACGGTACATAGTTTTCAAGTTACAGACTAAGCTAAGCAAAATGAATCTTTTTTTTTTTACTGTGAAAATGGCACTTTGGGACTGTGAAAGGGTTAGGGTTAGGGTTAGGGTTTTGGCCCTGTTGTCCCAAACTGCCCCAGCACTTCCCACATTGCTCAAAGTGGCTAGCTTTCATCCCAACACAGTTTATAGGGCCATACGGTACATAGTTTTCAAGTTACAGACTAAGCTAAGCAAAAGTGAACCAGGCCTTTTTACTGTGAAAATGGCACTTTGGGACTGTGAAAGTGACATTTTGGCCCTGTTGTCCCAAACTGCCCCAGCACTTCCCACATTGCTCAAAGTGGCTAGCTTTCATCCCAACAAAGTTTATAGGGCCATACGGTACATAGTTTTCAAGTTACAGACTAAGCAAAGCAAAATGAATCTTTTTTTTTTTACTGTGAAAATGGCACTTTGGGACTGTGAAAGGGTTGGGGTTAGGGTTAGGGTTTTGGCCCTGTTGTCCCAAACTGCCCCAGCACTTCCCACATTGCTCAAAGTGGCTAGCTTTCATCCCAACACAGTTTATAGGGCCATACGGTACATAGTTTTCAAGTTACAGACTAAGCTAAGCAAAATGAATCTTTTTTTTTTTACTGTGAAAATGGCACTTTGGGACTGTGAAAGGGTTAGGGTTAGGGTTAGGGTTTTGGCCCTGTTGTCCCAAACTGCCCCAGCACTTCCCACATTGCTCAAAGTGGCTAGCTTTCATCCCAACACAGTTTATAGGGCCATACGGTACATAGTTTTCAAGTTACAGACTAAGCTAAGCAAAAGTGAACCAGGCCTTTTTACTGTGAAAATGGCACTTTGGGACTGTGAAAGTGACATTTTGGCCCTGTTGTCCCAAACTGCCCCAGCACTTCCCACATTGCTCAAAGTGGCTAGCTTTCATCCCAACACAGTTTATAGGGCCATACGGTACATAGTTTTCAAGTTACAGACTAAGCTAAGCAAAATGAATCTTTTTTTTTTTACTGTGAAAATGGCACTTTGGGACTGTGAAAGGGTTGGGGTTAGGGTTAGGGTTTTGGCCCTGTTGTCCCAAACTGCCCCAGCACTTCCCACATTGCTCAAAGTGGCTAGCTTTCATCCCAACACAGTTTATAGGGCCATACGGTACATAGTTTTCAAGTTACAGACTAAGCTAAGCAAAAGTGAACCAGGCCTTTTTACTGTGAAAATGGCACTTTGGGACTGTGAAAGTGACATTTTGGCCCTGTTGTCCCAAACTGCCCCAGCACTTCCCACATTGCTCAAAGTGGCTAGCTTTCATCCCAACACAGTTTATAGGGCCATACGGTACATAGTTTTCAAGTTACAGACTAAGCTAAGCAAAAGTGAACCAGGCCTTTTTACTGTGAAAATGGCACTTTGGGACTGTGAAAGTGACATTTTGGCCCTGTTGTCCCAAACTGCCCCAGCACTTCCCACATTGCTCAAAGTGGCTAGCTTTCATCCCAACAAAGTTTATAGGGCCATACGGTACATAGTTTTCAAGTTACAGACTAAGCAAAGCAAAATGAATCTTTTTTTTTTTACTGTGAAAATGGCACTTTGGGACTGTGAAAGGGTTGGGGTTAGGGTTAGGGTTTTGGCCCTGTTGTCCCAAACTGCCCCAGCACTTCCCACATTGCTCAAAGTGGCTAGCTTTCATCCCAACACAGTTTATAGGGCCATACGGTACATAGTTTTCAAGTTACAGACTAAGCTAAGCAAAATGAATCTTTTTTTTTTTACTGTGAAAATGGCACTTTGGGACTGTGAAAGGGTTAGGGTTAGGGTTAGGGTTTTGGCCCTGTTGTCCCAAACTGCCCCAGCACTTCCCACATTGCTCAAAGTGGCTAGCTTTCATCCCAACACAGTTTATAGGGCCATACGGTACATAGTTTTCAAGTTACAGACTAAGCTAAGCAAAAGTGAACCAGGCCTTTTTACTGTGAAAATGGCACTTTGGGACTGTGAAAGTGACATTTTGGCCCTGTTGTCCCAAACTGCCCCAGCACTTCCCACATTGCTCAAAGTGGCTAGCTTTCATCCCAACACAGTTTATAGGGCCATACGGTACATAGTTTTCAAGTTACAGACTAAGCTAAGCAAAATGAATCTTTTTTTTTTTACTGTGAAAATGGCACTTTGGGACTGTGAAAGGGTTGGGGTTAGGGTTAGGGTTTTGGCCCTGTTGTCCCAAACTGCCCCAGCACTTCCCACATTGCTCAAAGTGGCTAGCTTTCATCCCAACACAGTTTATAGGGCCATACGGTACATAGTTTTCAAGTTACAGACTAAGCTAAGCAAAAGTGAACCAGGCCTTTTTACTGTGAAAATGGCACTTTGGGACTGTGAAAGTGACATTTTGGCCCTGTTGTCCCAAACTGCCCCAGCACTTCCCACATTGCTCAAAGTGGCTAGCTTTCATCCCAACACAGTTTATAGGGCCATACGGTACATAGTTTTCAAGTTACAGACTAAGCTAAGCAAAATGAATCTTTTTTTTTTTACTGTGAAAATGGCACTTTGGGACTGTGAAAGGGTTAGGGTTAGGGTTAGGGTTTTGGCCCTGTTGTCCCAAACTGCCCCAGCACTTCCCACATTGCTCAAAGTGGCTAGCTTTCATCCCAACACAGTTTATAGGGCCATACGGTACATAGTTTTCAAGTTACAGACTAAGCTAAGCAAAAGTGAACCAGGCCTTTTTACTGTGAAAACGGCACTTTGGGACTGTGAAAGTGACATTTTGGCCCTGTTGTCCCAAACTGCCCCAGCACTTCCCACATTGCTCAAAGTGGCTAGCTTTCATCCCAACACAGTTTATAGGGCCATACGGTACATAGTTTTCAAGTTACAGACTAAGCTAAGCAAAAGTGAACCAGGCCTTTTTACTGTGAAAATGGCACTTTGGGACTGTGAAAGTGACATTTTGGCCCTGTTGTCCCAAACTGCCCCAGCACTTCCCACATTGCTCAAAGTGGCTAGCTTTCATCCCAACACAGTTTATAGGGCCATACGGTACATAGTTTTCAAGTTACAGACTAAGCTAAGCAAAATGAATCTTTTTTTTTTTACTGTGAAAATGGCACTTTGGGACTGTGAAAGGGTTAGGGTTAGGGTTAGGGTTTTGGCCCTGTTGTCCCAAACTGCCCCAGCACTTCCCACATTGCTCAAAGTGGCTAGCTTTCATCCCAACACAGTTTATAGGGCCATACGGTACATAGTTTTCAAGTTACAGACTAAGCTAAGCAAAAGTGAACCAGGCCTTTTTACTGTGAAAACGGCACTTTGGGACTGTGAAAGTGACATTTTGGCCCTGTTGTCCCAAACTGCCCCAGCACTTCCCACATTGCTCAAAGTGGCTAGCTTTCATCCCAACACAGTTTATAGGGCCATACGGTACATAGTTTTCAAGTTACAGACTAAGCTAAGCAAAAGTGAACCAGGCCTTTTTACTGTGAAAATGGCACTTTGGGACTGTGAAAGTGACATTTTGGCCCTGTTGTCCCAAACTGCCCCAGCACTTCCCACATTGCTCAAAGTGGCTAGCTTTCATCCCAACACAGTTTATAGGGCCATACGGTACATAGTTTTCAAGTTACAGACTAAGCTAAGCAAAATGAATCTTTTTTTTTTTACTGTGAAAATGGCACTTTGGGACTGTGAAAGGGTTAGGGTTAGGGTTAGGGTTTTGGCCCTGTTGTCCCAAACTGCCCAGCACTTCCCACATTGCTCAAAGTGGCTAGCTTTCATCCCAACACAGTTTATAGGGCCATACGGTACATAGTTTTCAAGTTACAGACTAAGCTAAGCAAAAGTGAACCAGGCCTTTTTACTGTGAAAATGGCACTTTGGGACTGTGAAAGTGACATTTTGGCCCTGTTGTCCCAAACTGCCCCAGCACTTCCCACATTGCTCAAAGTGGCTAGCTTTCATCCCAACACAGTTTATAGGGCCATACGGTACATAGTTTTCAAGTTACAGACTAAGCTAAGCAAAATGAATCTTTTTTTTTTTACTGTGAAAATGGCACTTTGGGACTGTGAAAGGGTTGGGGTTAGGGTTAGGGTTTTGGCCCTGTTGTCCCAAACTGCCCCAGCACTTCCCACATTGCTCAAAGTGGCTAGCTTTCATCCCAACACAGTTTATAGGGCCATACGGTACATAGTTTTCAAGTTACAGACTAAGCTAAGCAAAATGAATCTTTTTTTTTTTACTGTGAAAATGGCACTTTGGGACTGTGAAAGGGTTAGGGTTAGGGTTAGGGTTTTGGCCCTGTTGTCCCAAACTGCCCCAGCACTTCCCACATTGCTCAAAGTGGCTAGCTTTCATCCCAACACAGTTTATAGGGCCATACGGTACATAGTTTTCAAGTTACAGACTAAGCTAAGCAAAAGTGAACCAGGCCTTTTTACTGTGAAAATGGCACTTTGGGACTGTGAAAGTGACATTTTGGCCCTGTTGTCCCAAACTGCCCCAGCACTTCCCACATTGCTCAAAGTGGCTAGCTTTCATCCCAACACAGTTTATAGGGCCATACGGTACATAGTTTTCAAGTTACAGACTAAGCTAAGCAAAATGAATCTTTTTTTTTTTACTGTGAAAATGGCACTTTGGGACTGTGAAAGGGTTAGGGTTAGGGTTAGGGTTTTGGCCCTGTTGTCCCAAACTGCCCCAGCACTTCCCACATTGCTCAAAGTGGCTAGCTTTCATCCCAACACAGTTTATAGGGCCATACGGTACATAGTTTTCAAGTTACAGACTAAGCTAAGCAAAAGTGAACCAGGCCTTTTTACTGTGAAAATGGCACTTTGGGACTGTGAAAGTGACATTTTGGCCCTGTTGTCCCAAACTGCCCCAGCACTTCCCACATTGCTCAAAGTGGCTAGCTTTCATCCCAACACAGTTTATAGGGCCATACGGTACATAGTTTTCAAGTTACAGACTAAGCTAAGCAAAATGAATCTTTTTTTTTTTACTGTGAAAATGGCACTTTGGGACTGTGAAAGGGTTGGGGTTAGGGTTAGGGTTTTGGCCCTGTTGTCCCAAACTGCCCCAGCACTTCCCACATTGCTCAAAGTGGCTAGCTTTCATCCCAACACAGTTTATAGGGCCATACGGTACATAGTTTTCAAGTTACAGACTAAACTAAGCAAAATGAATCTTTTTTTTTTTACTGTGAAAATGGCACTTTGGGACTGTGAAAGGGTTAGGGTTAGGGTTAGGGTTTTGGCCCTGTTGTCCCAAACTGCCCCAGCACTTCCCACATTGCTCAAAGTGGCTAGCTTTCATCCCAACACAGTTTATAGGGCCATACGGTACATAGTTTTCAAGTTACAGACTAAGCTAAGCAAAAGTGAACCAGGCCTTTTTACTGTGAAAATGGCACTTTGGGACTGTGAAAGTGACATTTTGGCCCTGTTGTCCCAAACTGCCCCAGCACTTCCCACATTGCTCAAAGTGGCTAGCTTTCATCCCAACACAGTTTATAGGGCCATACGGTACATAGTTTTCAAGTTACAGACTAAGCTAAGCAAAATGAATCTTTTTTTTTTTACTGTGAAAATGGCACTTTGGGACTGTGAAAGGGTTAGGGTTAGGGTTAGGGTTTTGGCCCTGTTGTCCCAAACTGCCCCAGCACTTCCCACATTGCTCAAAGTGGCTAGCTTTCATCCCAACACAGTTTATAGGGCCATACGGTACATAGTTTTCAAGTTACAGACTAAGCTAAGCAAAAGTGAACCAGGCCTTTTTACTGTGAAAATGGCACTTTGGGACTGTGAAAGTGACATTTTGGCCCTGTTGTCCCAAACTGCCCCAGCACTTCCCACATTGCTCAAAGTGGCTAGCTTTCATCCCAACACAGTTTATAGGGCCATACGGTACATAGTTTTCAAGTTACAGACTAAGCTAAGCAAAATTAATCTTTTTTTTTTTACTGTGAAAATGGCACTTTGGGACTGTGAAAGGGTTAGGGTTAGGGTTAGGGTTTTGGCCCTGTTGTCCCAAACTGCCCCAGCACTTCCCACATTGCTCAAAGTGGCTAGCTTTCATCCCAACACAGTTTATAGGGCCATACGGTACATAGTTTTCAAGTTACAGACTAAGCTAAGCAAAAGTGAACCAGGCCTTTTTACTGTGAAAATGGCACTTTGGGACTGTGAAAGTGACATTTTGGCCCTGTTGTCCCAAACTGCCCCAGCACTTCCCACATTGCTCAAAGTGGCTAGCTTTCATCCCAACACAGTTTATAGGGCCATACGGTACATAGTTTTCAAGTTACAGACTAAGCTAAGCAAAATGAATCTTTTTTTTTTTACTGTGAAAATGGCACTTTGGGACTGTGAAAGGGTTGGGGTTAGGGTTAGGGTTTTGGCCCTGTTGTCCCAAACTGCCCCAGCACTTCCCACATTGCTCAAAGTGGCTAGCTTTCATCCCAACACAGTTTATAGGGCCATACGGTACATAGTTTTCAAGTTACAGACTAAGCTAAGCAAAAGTGAACCAGGCCTTTTTACTGTGAAAACGGCACTTTGGGACTGTGAAAGTGACATTTTGGCCCTGTTGTCCCAAACTGCCCCAGCACTTCCCACATTGCTCAAAGTGGCTAGCTTTCATCCCAACACAGTTTATAGGGCCATACGGTACATAGTTTTCAAGTTACAGACTAAGCTAAGCAAAAGTGAACCAGGCCTTTTTACTGTGAAAATGGCACTTTGGGACTGTGAAAGTGACATTTTGGCCCTGTTGTCCCAAACTGCCCCAGCACTTCCCACATTGCTCAAAGTGGCTAGCTTTCATCCCAACACAGTTTATAGGGCCATACGGTACATAGTTTTCAAGTTACAGACTAAGCTAAGCAAAATGAATCTTTTTTTTTTTACTGTGAAAATGGCACTTTGGGACTGTGAAAGGGTTAGGGTTAGGGTTAGGGTTTTGGCCCTGTTGTCCCAAACTGCCCCAGCACTTCCCACATTGCTCAAAGTGGCTAGCTTTCATCCCATCACAGTTTATAGGGCCATACGGTACATAGTTTTCAAGTTACAGACTAAGCTAAGCAAAAGTGAACCAGGCCTTTTTACTGTGAAAATGGCACTTTGGGACTGTGAAAGTGACATTTTGGCCCTGTTGTCCCAAACTGCCCCAGCACTTCCCACATTGCTCAAAGTGGCTAGCTTTCATCCCAACACAGTTTATAGGGCCATACGGTACATAGTTTTCAAGTTACAGACTAAGCTAAGCAAAATGAATCTTTTTTTTTTTACTGTGAAAATGGCACTTTGGGACTGTGAAAGGGTTGGGGTTAGGGTTAGGGTTTTGGCCCTGTTGTCCCAAACTGCCCCAGCACTTCCCACATTGCTCAAAGTGGCTAGCTTTCATCCCAACACAGTTTATAGGGCCATACGGTACATAGTTTTCAAGTTACAGACTAAGCTAAGCAAAAGTGAACCAGGCCTTTTTACTGTGAAAACGGCACTTTGGGACTGTGAAAGTGACATTTTGGCCCTGTTGTCCCAAACTGCCCCAGCACTTCCCACATTGCTCAAAGTGGCTAGCTTTCATCCCAACACAGTTTATAGGGCCATACGGTACATAGTTTTCAAGTTACAGACTAAGCTAAGCAAAAGTGAACCAGGCCTTTTTACTGTGAAAATGGCACTTTGGGACTGTGAAAGTGACATTTTGGCCCTGTTGTCCCAAACTGCCCCAGCACTTCCCACATTGCTCAAAGTGGCTAGCTTTCATCCCAACACAGTTTATAGGGCCATACGGTACATAGTTTTCAAGTTACAGACTAAGCTAAGCAAAATGAATCTTTTTTTTTTTACTGTGAAAATGGCACTTTGGGACTGTGAAAGGGTTAGGGTTAGGGTTAGGGTTTTGGCCCTGTTGTCCCAAACTGCCCCAGCACTTCCCACATTGCTCAAAGTGGCTAGCTTTCATCCCATCACAGTTTATAGGGCCATACGGTACATAGTTTTCAAGTTACAGACTAAGCTAAGCAAAAGTGAACCAGGCCTTTTTACTGTGAAAATGGCACTTTGGGACTGTGAAAGTGACATTTTGGCCCTGTTGTCCCAAACTGCCCCAGCACTTCCCACATTGCTCAAAGTGGCTAGCTTTCATCCCAACACAGTTTATAGGGCCATACGGTACATAGTTTTCAAGTTACAGACTAAGCTAAGCAAAATGAATCTTTTTTTTTTTACTGTGAAAATGGCACTTTGGGACTGTGAAAGGGTTGGGGTTAGGGTTAGGGTTTTGGCCCTGTTGTCCCAAACTGCCCCAGCACTTCCCACATTGCTCAAAGTGGCTAGCTTTCATCCCAACACAGTTTATAGGGCCATACGGTACATAGTTTTCAAGTTACAGACTAAGCTAAGCAAAATGAATCTTTTTTTTTTTACTGTGAAAATGGCACTTTGGGACTGTGAAAGGGTTAGGGTTAGGGTTAGGGTTTTGGCCCTGTTGTCCCAAACTGCCCCAGCACTTCCCACATTGCTCAAAGTGGCTAGCTTTCATCCCAACACAGTTTATAGGGCCATACGGTACATAGTTTTCAAGTTACAGACTAAGCTAAGCAAAAGTGAACCAGGCCTTTTTACTGTGAAAATGGCACTTTGGGACTGTGAAAGTGACATTTTGGCCCTGTTGTCCCAAACTGCCCCAGCACTTCCCACATTGCTCAAAGTGGCTAGCTTTCATCCCAACACAGTTTATAGGGCCATACGGTACATAGTTTTCAAGTTACAGACTAAGCTAAGCAAAATGAATCTTTTTTTTTTTACTGTGAAAATGGCACTTTGGGACTGTGAAAGGGTTAGGGTTAGGGTTAGGGTTTTGGCCCTGTTGTCCCAAACTGCCCCAGCACTTCCCACATTGCTCAAAGTGGCTAGCTTTCATCCCAACACAGTTTATAGGGCCATACGGTACATAGTTTTCAAGTTACAGACTAAGCTAAGCAAAAGTGAACCAGGCCTTTTTACTGTGAAAATGGCACTTTGGGACTGTGAAAGTGACATTTTGGCCCTGTTGTCCCAAACTGCCCCAGCACTTCCCACATTGCTCAAAGTGGCTAGCTTTCATCCCAACACAGTTTATAGGGCCATACGGTACATAGTTTTCAAGTTACAGACTAAGCTAAGCAAAATTAATCTTTTTTTTTTTACTGTGAAAATGGCACTTTGGGACTGTGAAAGGGTTGGGGTTAGGGTTAGGGTTTTGGCCCTGTTGTCCCAAACTGCCCCAGCACTTCCCACATTGCTCAAAGTGGCTAGCTTTCATCCCAACACAGTTTATAGGGCCATACGGTACATAGTTTTCAAGTTACAGACTAAGCTAAGCAAAAGTGAACCAGGCCTTTTTACTGTGAAAATGGCACTTTGGGACTGTGAAAGTGACATTTTGGCCCTGTTGTCCCAAACTGCCCCAGCACTTCCCACATTGCTCAAAGTGGCTAGCTTTCATCCCAACACAGTTTATAGGGCCATACGGTACATAGTTTTCAAGTTACAGACTAAGCTAAGCAAAAGTGAACCAGGCCTTTTTACTGTGAAAATGGCACTTTGGGACTGTGAAAGTGACATTTTGGCCCTGTTGTCCCAAACTGCCCCAGCACTTCCCACATTGCTCAAAGTGGCTAGCTTTCATCCCAACACAGTTTATAGGGCCATACGGTACATAGTTTTCAAGTTACAGACTAAGCTAAGCAAAAGTGAACCAGGCCTTTTTACTGTGAAAATGGCACTTTGGGACTGTGAAAGTGACATTTTGGCCCTGTTGTCCCAAACTGCCCCAGCACTTCCCACATTGCTCAAAGTGGCTAGCTTTCATCCCAACACAGTTTATAGGGCCATACGGTACATAGTTTTCAAGTTACAGACTAAGCTAAGCAAAATGAATCTTTTTTTTTTTACTGTGAAAATGGCACTTTGGGACTGTGAAAGGGTTGGGGTTAGGGTTAGGGTTTTGGCCCTGTTGTCCCAAACTGCCCCAGCACTTCCCACATTGCTCAAAGTGGCTAGCTTTCATCCCAACACAGTTTATAGGGCCATACGGTACATAGTTTTCAAGTTACAGACTAAGCTAAGCAAAATGAATCTTTTTTTTTTTACTGTGAAAATGGCACTTTGGGACTGTGAAAGGGTTAGGGTTAGGGTTAGGGTTTTGGCCCTGTTGTCCCAAACTGCCCCAGCACTTCCCACATTGCTCAAAGTGGCTATAGCTTTCATCCCAACACAGTTTATAGGGCCATACGGTACATAGTTTTCAAGTTACAGACTAAGCTAAGCAAAAGTGAACCAGGCCTTTTTACTGTGAAAATGGCACTTTGGGACTGTGAAAGTGACATTTTGGCCCTGTTGTCCCAAACTGCCCCAGCACTTCCCACATTGCTCAAAGTGGCTAGCTTTCATCCCAACACAGTTTATAGGGCCATACGGTACATAGTTTTCAAGTTACAGACTAAGCTAAGCAAAATGAATCTTTTTTTTTTTACTGTGAAAATGGCACTTTGGGACTGTGAAAGGGTTAGGGTTAGGGTTAGGGTTTTGGCCCTGTTGTCCCAAACTGCCCCAGCACTTCCCACATTGCTCAAAGTGGCTAGCTTTCATCCCAACACAGTTTATAGGGCCATACGGTACATAGTTTTCAAGTTACAGACTAAGCTAAGCAAAAGTGAACCAGGCCTTTTTACTGTGAAAACGGCACTTTGGGACTGTGAAAGTGACATTTTGGCCCTGTTGTCCCAAACTGCCCCAGCACTTCCCACATTGCTCAAAGTGGCTAGCTTTCATCCCAACACAGTTTATAGGGCCATACGGTACATAGTTTTCAAGTTACAGACTAAGCTAAGCAAAAGTGAACCAGGCCTTTTTACTGTGAAAATGGCACTTTGGGACTGTGAAAGTGACATTTTGGCCCTGTTGTCCCAAACTGCCCCGGCACTTCCCACATTGCTCAAAGTGGCTAGCTTTCATCCCAACACAGTTTATAGGGCCATACGGTACATAGTTTTCAAGTTACAGACTAAGCTAAGCAAAAGTGAACCAGGCCTTTTTACTGTGAAAACGGCACTTTGGGACTGTGAAAGTGACATTTTGGCCCTGTTGTCCCAAACTGCCCCAGCACTTCCCACATTGCTCAAAGTGGCTAGCTTTCATCCCAACACAGTTTATAGGGCCATACGGTACATAGTTTTCAAGTTACAGACTAAGCTAAGCAAAATGAATCTTTTTTTTTTTACTGTGAAAATGGCACTTTGGGACTGTGAAAGGGTTAGGGTTAGGGTTAGGGTTTTGGCCCTGTTGTCCCAAACTGCCCCAGCACTTCCCACATTGCTCAAAGTGGCTAGCTTTCATCCCAACACAGTTTATAGGGCCATACGGTACATAGTTTTCAAGTTACAGACTAAGCTAAGCAAAAGTGAACCAGGCCTTTTTACTGTGAAAACGGCACTTTGGGACTGTGAAAGTGACATTTTGGCCCTGTTGTCCCAAACTGCCCCAGCACTTCCCACATTGCTCAAAGTGGCTAGCTTTCATCCCAACACAGTTTATAGGGCCATACGGTACATAGTTTTCAAGTTACAGACTAAGCTAAGCAAAAGTGAACCAGGCCTTTTTACTGTGAAAATGGCACTTTGGGACTGTGAAAGTGACATTTTGGCCCTGTTGTCCCAAACTGCCCCAGCACTTCCCACATTGCTCAAAGTGGCTAGCTTTCATCCCAACACAGTTTATAGGGCCATACGGTACATAGTTTTCAAGTTACAGACTAAGCTAAGCAAAATGAATCTTTTTTTTTTTACTGTGAAAATGGCACTTTGGGACTGTGAAAGGGTTAGGGTTAGGGTTAGGGTTTTGGCCCTGTTGTCCCAAACTGCCCCAGCACTTCCCACATTGCTCAAAGTGGCTAGCTTTCATCCCAACACAGTTTATAGGGCCATACGGTACATAGTTTTCAAGTTACAGACTAAGCTAAGCAAAAGTGAACCAGGCCTTTTTACTGTGAAAATGGCACTTTGGGACTGTGAAAGTGACATTTTGGCCCTGTTGTCCCAAACTGCCCCAGCACTTCCCACATTGCTCAAAGTGGCTAGCTTTCATCCCAACACAGTTTATAGGGCCATACGGTACATAGTTTTCAAGTTACAGACTAAGCTAAGCAAAATGAATCTTTTTTTTTTTACTGTGAAAATGGCACTTTGGGACTGTGAAAGGGTTGGGGAGTAGTCTAATAGGATGTATGTTCGGTACCTTTTTTGGCCACTGGTGGCGCTAGTGAGCAATTTAATGCATAATTTGCATAATTAATTATGCAAATTAGTAATTAAACATTCCATGAATTCCATAGATATAATTAGCATAATCATAAATCATAAATATCCATAAATATAAATATCCATAAATATAATTAGCATATAATAGTTTATAATTAAATAATAATAAAAACTAATGATAGTTATTTATAAAATGCATGATGTGTGTGTGATTAGCTGATCTCATCTCTCTCTCTCCCTGCGTCTCATGTGCCATGCCTCCCCAAAAGCCAGCAGAGATGCTGACTCGAAGGTGTGAAAAACAAACAAATGTAAATTTGTTTGTTTGTCCCTGGGGGTGAGGTGGGGGGATGGGCTCCCAGTCTTTGTGGAATGCCATGGGCCAGACATGCAAATTAAATGAAGCGCGGGGGTGGGGTGGGGGGATGGGCTCTAACCAGGTGCCAGGTGCGACATGCAAATTAAATGAAGAGCGGGGGTGGGGTGGGGGGATGGGCTCCCCCCTTTGTGGAATGCCAGGTGCCAGACATGCAAATTAGATAAACACAGAGGTGGGGGCTCCACTCTTTGAAGTGAATTGTATGCATAAATGAATCAAGTTAGTATTTAAATTCCTTACATACATTGACAGGGGGTGTGTGATTCCTCCTAGTGGTCAATCTCTCTATATATATATATAATTACACTGCAATACCTACCATGCCCTGACGTGATCTCAGTCATCTAGGGCAATGTTTTTCAATCAATGGTCTGGGGACCACCAATGGTCCTTGAATGTAATTCTTGTAAAAAATAAATGATACCCCCCCTAGTGTTCAATCTCTATATAAATATTTACACTGCAATACCATTTATGCCCTGATTTCAGTCACCTAGTGCAAATGTTTTCACGCAATGGTCCGGGGGCTACCGATGGTCTTTGAGAGGGTGTCTGTCTTGTATTATTTTTATGTTGTGTCTTTGAATTTTTTTATGTTTCATGTTGTCCTAATGGGGTTGGGTATTGTATATCTTGTATTATTTTTTGTGTTTTGTGTTGTGTCTTTGAATTTTGCATGCTTCATGTGGTACTAGGTGTTTGGGTTATTGTCTGTCTTGTATTATTTTTGGTGTTTTGTGTTGGGATCTTTTAATTTTTTATGTTTCATGTTGTCCAAATGGGGTTGGGTATTGTATATCTTGTATTATTTTTTGTGTTTTGTGTTGTGTCTTTGAATTTTGCATGCTTCATGTGGTACTAGGGGTTTGGGTTATTGTCTGTCTTGTATTATTTGTGGTGTTTTGTGTTGGGATCTTTGAATTTTTTATGTTTCATGTTGTCCAAATGGGGTTGGGTATTGCATATCTTGTATTATTTTTTGTGTTTTGTGTTGTGTCTTTGAATTTTGCATGTTTCATGTGGTATTAATGTGGTTGGGTTATTGTCTGTCTTGTATTATTTTTGGTGTTTTGTGTTGGGATCTTTGCATTTTTTATGTTTCATGTTGTCCAAATGGGGTTGGGTATTGTATATCTTGTATTATTTTTGGTGTTTTGTGTTGTATCTTTGAATTTTGTATGCTTCATGTGGTACTAGGTGTTTGGGTTATTGTCTGTCTTGTATTATTTTTGGTGTTTTGTGTTGGGATCTTTGAATTTTTTATGTTTCATGTTGTCCAAATGGGGGTTGGGTATTGTATATCTTGTATTATTTTTGGTGTTTTGTGTTGTGTCTTTGAATTTTGCATGCTTCATGTGGTACTAGGTGTTTGGGTTATTGTCTGTCTTGCATTATTTTTGGTGTTTTGTGTTGGGATCTTTGAATTTTTTATGTTTCATGTTGTCCAAATGGGGTTGGGTATTGTATATCTTGTATTATTTTTGGTGTTTTGTGTTGTGTCTTTGAATTTTGTATGCTTCATGTGGTACTAGGTGTTTGGGTTATTGTCTGTCTTGTATTATTTTTGGTGTTTTGTGTTGGGATCTTTGAATTTTTTATGTTTCATGTTGTCCAAATGGGGTTGGGTATTGTCTGTCTTGTATTATTTTTGGTGTTTTGTGTTGGGGTCTTTGAATTTTGCATGCTTCATGTGGTACTAATGTGTTTTGGTTATTGTCTGTCTTGTATCATTTTTGGTGTTTTGTGTTGTGTCTCTGAATTTTTTTTTATGTTTCATGTTGTCCTAATGGGTTGGGTATTGTATATCTTGTATTATTTTTTGTGTTTTGTGTTGTGTCTTTGAATTTTGCATGCTTCATGTGGTACTAGGTGTTTGGGTTATCGTCTGTCTTGTATTATTTTTGGTGTTTTGTGTTGGGATCTTTGAATTTTTTATGTTTCATGTTGTCCAAATGGGGTTGGGTATTGTATATCTTGTATTATTTTTTGTGTTTTGTGTTGGGTCTTTGAATTTTGCATGCTTCATGTGGTACTAGGTGTTGGGGTTATTGTCTGTCTTGTATTATTTTTGGTGTTTTGTGTTGGGATCTTTGAATTTTTTTATGTTTCATGTTGTCCAAATGGGGTTGGGTATTGTATATCTTGTATTATTTTTTGTGTTTTGTGTTGGGTCTTTGAATTTTGCATGCTTCATGTGGTACTAGGTGTTGGGGTTATTGTCTGTCTTGTATTATTTTTGGTGTTTTGTGGTGGGATCTTTGATTTTTTTATGTTTCATGTTGTCCAAATGGGGTTGGGTATTGTCTGTCTTGTATTATTTTTTGTGTTTTGTGTTGTGTCTTTGAATTTTGCATGCTTCATGTGGTACTATGTGGTTGGGTTATTGTCTGTCTTGTATTATTTTTGGTGTTTTGTGTTGGGATCTTTGAATTTTTTATGTTTCATGTTGTCCAAATGGGGTTGGGTATTGTATATCTTGTATTATTTTTGGTGTTTTGTGTTGTGTCTTTGAATTTTGTATGCTTCATGTGGTACTAGGTGTTTGGGTTATTGTCTGTCTTGTATTATTTTTGGTGTTTTGTGTTGGGATCTTTGATTTTTTTATGTTTCATGTTGTCCAAATGGGGTTGGGTATTGTATATCTTGTATTATTTTTGGTGTTTTGTCTTTGAATTTTGTATGCTTCATGTGGTACTAGGTGTTTGGGTTATTGTCTGTCTTGTATTATTTTTGGTGTTTTGTGTTGGGATCTTTGAATTTTTTATGTTTCATGTTGTCCAAATGGGGTTGGGTATTGGCTGTCTTGTATTATTTTTGGTGTTTTGTGTTGTGTCTTTGAATTTTGTATGCTTCATGTGGTACTAGGTGTTTGGGTTATTGTCTGTCTTGTATTATTTTTGGTGTTTTGTGTTGGGATCTTTGAATTTTTTATGTTTCATGTTGTCCAAATGGGGTTGGGTATTGTATATCTTGTATTATTTTTGGTGTTTTGTGTTGTGTCTTTGAATTTTGTATGCTTCATGTGGTACTAGGTGTTTGGGTTATTGTCTGTCTTGTATTATTTTTGGTGTTTTGTGTTGGGATCTTTGAATTTTGTATGTTTCATGTTGTCCAAATGGGGTTGGGTATTGGCTGTCTTGTATTATTTTTGGTGTTTTGTGTTGTGTCTTTGAATTTTGTATGCTTCATGTGGTACTAGGTGTTTGGGTTATTGTCTGTCTTGTATTATTTTTGGTGTTTTGTGTTGGGATCTTTGAATTTTTTATGTTTCATGTTGTCCAAATGGGGTTGGGTATTGTCTGTCTTGTATTATTTTTGGTGTTTTGTGTTGGGGTCTTTGAATTTTGCATGCTTCATGTGGTACTAATGTGTTTTGGTTATTGTCTGTCTTGTATCATTTTTGGTGTTTTGTGTTGTGTCTCTGAATTTTTTTTTATGTTTCATGTTGTCCTAATGGGTTGGGTATTGTATATCTTGTATTATTTTTTGTGTTTTGTGTTGTGTCTTTGAATTTTGCATGCTTCATGTGGTACTAGGTGTTTGGGTTATCGTCTGTCTTGTATTATTTTTGGTGTTTTGTGTTGGGATCTTTGAATTTTTTATGTTTCATGTTGTCCAAATGGGGTTGGGTATTGTATATCTTGTATTATTTTTTGTGTTTTGTGTTGGGTCTTTGAATTTTGCATGCTTCATGTGGTACTAGGTGTTGGGGTTATTGTCTGTCTTGTATTATTTTTGGTGTTTTGTGTTGGGATCTTTGAATTTTTTTATGTTTCATGTTGTCCAAATGGGGTTGGGTATTGTATATCTTGTATTATTTTTTGTGTTTTGTGTTGGGTCTTTGAATTTTGCATGCTTCATGTGGTACTAGGTGTTGGGGTTATTGTCTGTCTTGTATTATTTTTGGTGTTTTGTGGTGGGATCTTTGATTTTTTTATGTTTCATGTTGTCCAAATGGGGTTGGGTATTGTCTGTCTTGTATTATTTTTTGTGTTTTGTGTTGTGTCTTTGAATTTTGCATGCTTCATGTGGTACTATGTGGTTGGGTTATTGTCTGTCTTGTATTATTTTTGGTGTTTTGTGTTGGGATCTTTGATTTTTTTATGTTTCATGTTGTCCAAATGGGGTTGGGTATTGTATATCTTGTATTATTTTTGGTGTTTTGTGTTGTGTCTTTGAATTTTGTATGCTTCATGTGGTACTAGGTGTTTGGGTTATTGTCTGTCTTGTATTATTTTTGGTGTTTTGTGTTGGGATCTTTGATTTTTTTATGTTTCATGTTGTCCAAATGGGGTTGGGTATTGTATATCTTGTATTATTTTTGGTGTTTTGTGTTGTGTCTTTGAATTTTGTATGCTTCATGTGGTACTAGGTGTTTGGGTTATTGTCTGTCTTGTATTATTTTTGGTGTTTTGTGTTGGGATCTTTGAATTTTTTATGTTTCATGTTGTCCAAATGGGGTTGGGTATTGGCTGTCTTGTATTATTTTTGGTGTTTTGTGTTGTGTCTTTGAATTTTGTATGCTTCATGTGGTACTAGGTGTTTGGGTTATTGTCTGTCTTGTATTATTTTTGGTGTTTTGTGTTGGGATCTTTGAATTTTTTATGTTTCATGTTGTCCAAATGGGGTTGGGTATTGTATATCTTGTATTATTTTTGGTGTTTTGTGTTGTGTCTTTGAATTTTGTATGCTTCATGTGGTACTAGGTGTTTGGGTTATTGTCTGTCTTGTATTATTTTTGGTGTTTTGTGTTGGGATCTTTGAATTTTTTATGTTTCATGTTGTCCAAATGGGGTTGGGTATTGGCTGTCTTGTATTATTTTTGGTGTTTTGTGTTGTGTCTTTGAATTTTGTATGCTTCATGTGGTACTAGGTGTTTGGGTTATTGTCTGTCTTGTATTATTTTTGGTGTTTTGTGTTGGGATCTTTGAATTTTTTATGTTTCATGTTGTCCAAATGGGGTTGGGTATTGGCTGTCTTGTATTATTTTTGGTGTTTTGTGTTGTGTCTTTGAATTTTGTATGCTTCATATGGTACTAATGTGTTTGGGTTATTGTCGGTCTTGTATTATTTTTGTTGTTTTGTGTTGTGACTTGGAATTTTTTATGTTTCATGTTGTCCTAATGGGGTTGGGTATTGTATATCTTGTATTATTTTTTGTGTGTTGTGTTGTGTCTTTGAATTTTGCATGATTCATGTGGTATTAGGTGTTTGGGTTATTGTCTGTCTTGTATTATTTTTGGTGTTTTGTGTTGGGATCTTTGAATTTTTTATGTTTCATGTGGTCCAAATGGGGTTGGGTATTGTATATCTTGTATTATTTTTGGTGTTTTGTGTTGTGTCTTTGAATTTTGTATGTTTCATGTGGTACTAGGTGTTTGGGTTATTGTCTGTCTTGTATTATTTTCGGTGTTTTGGGTTGTGTCTTTGAATTTTTTATGTTTCATGTTGTCCTAATGGGGTTGGGTATTGTATATATTGTGTTATTTTTTGTGTTTTGTGTTGGGATCTTTGAATTTTGTATGCTTCATGTGGTACTAATGTGTTTGGGTTATTGTCTGTCTTGTATTATTTTCGGTGTTTTGTGTTGTGTCTTTGAATTTTTTATGTTTCATGTTGTCCTAATGGGGTTGGGTATTGTATATCTTGTATTATTTTTTGTGTTTTGTGTTGGGTCTTTGAATTTTGCATGCTTCAGGTGGTACTAGGTGTTGGGGTTATTGTCTGTCTTGTATTATTTTTGGTGTTTTGGGTTGTGTCTTTGAATTTTTTTATGTTTCATGTTGTCCTAATGGGTTGGGTATTGTATATCTTGTATTATTTTTTGTGTTTTGTGTTGTGTCTTTGAATTTTGCATGCTTCATGTGGTACTAGGTGTTTGGGTTATTGTCTGTCTTGTATTATTTTTGGTGTTTTGTGTTGGGATCTTTGAATTTTGCATGCTTCATGTGGTACTAATTCAAAATATTATATTATTACAAACAGGCGGCCTGTTGTATTAATATAATATTTTGAATTAGTACCACATGAAGCATGCAAAATTCAAAGACACAACCCAAAACACAAAAAATAATACAAGATATACAATACCCAACCCCATTAGGACAACATGAACCATAAAAAATTCAAAGACACAACACAAAACCCCGAAAATAATACAAGACAGACAATAACCCAAACACATTAGTACCACATGAAGCATGCATAATTCAAAGACACAACACAAAACACAAAAATAATACAAGATATACAATACCCAACCCCATTAGGACAACATGAAACATAAAAAATTCAAAGTCACAACACAAAACACCAAAAATAATACAAGACAGACAATAACCCAAACACATTAGTACCACATGAAGCATACAAAATTCAAAGACACAGCACAAAACACCAAAAATAATACAAGACAGACAATAAACCATACACCTTAGGACAACATGAAACATAAAAAATTCAAAGTCACAACACAAAACACCAAAAATAATACAAGACAGACAATAACCCAAACACATTAGTACCACATGAATCATGCAAAATTCAAAGACACAACCCAAAACACAAAAAATAATACAAGATATACAATACCCAACCCCATTTGGACAACATGAAACATAAAAAATTCAAAGATCCCAACACAAAACACCAAAAATAATACAAGACAGACAATAACCCAACCACCTAGTACCACATGAAGCATGCAAAATTCAAAGACACAACACAAAACACAAAAAATAATACAAGATATACAATACCCAACCCATTAGGACAACATGAAACATAAAAAATTCAAAGATCCCACCACAAAACACCAAAAATAATACAAGACAGACAATAACTCAACCACCTAGTACCACATGAAGCATGCAAAATTCAAACACACAACACAAAACACAAAAAATAATACAAGATATACAATACCCAACCCATTAGGACAACATGAAACATAAAAAAATTCAAAGACACAACACAAAACACCAAAAATAATACAAGACAGACAATAACCAAAACACATTAGTACCACATGAAGCATGCAAAATTCAAAGACACAACACAAAACACAAAAAATAATACAAGATATACAATACCCAACCCCATTAAGACAACATGAAACATAAAAAATTCAAAGACACAACACAAAACACCGAAAATAATACAAGACAGACAATAACCCAAACACATTAGTACCACATGAAGCATACAAAATTCAAAGATCCCAACACAAAACACCAAAAATAATACAAGACAGACAATACCCAACCCCATTTGGACAACATGAAACATAAAAAATTCAAAGATCCCAACACAAAACACCAAAAATAATACAAGACAGACAATAACCCAAACACCTAGTACCACATGAAGCATACAAAATTCAAAGACACAACACAAAACACCAAAAATAATACAAGATATACAATACCCAACCCCATTTGGACAACATGAAACATAAAAAAATTCAAAGATCCCAACACAAAACACCAAAAATAATACAAGACAGACAATAACCCAAAACACCTAGTACCACATGAAGCATGCAAAATTCAAAGACACAACACAAAACACAAAAAATAATACAAGATATACAATACCCAACCCCATTTGGACAACATGAAACATAAAAAATTCAAAGATCCCAACACAAAACACCAAAAATAATACAAGACAGACAATAACCCAAACACCTAGTACCACATGAAGCATGCAAAATTCAAAGACACAACACAAAACACAAAAAATAATACAAGATATACAATACCCAACCCATTAGGACAACATGAAACATAAAAAAATTCAAAGACACAACCCAAAACACCAAAAATAATACAAGACAGACAATAACCCCAACACCTAGTACCACCTGAAGCATGCAAAATTCAAAGACCCAACACAAAACACAAAAAATAATACAAGATATACAATACCCAACCCCATTAGGACAACATGAAACATAAAAAATTCAAAGACACAACACAAAACACCGAAAATAATACAAGACAGACAATAACCCAAACACCTAGTACCACATGAAACATACAAAATTCAAAGACACAACACAAAACACCAAAAATAATACAAGATATACAATACCCAACCCCATTTGGACCACATGAAACATAAAAAATTCAAAGATCCCAACACAAAACACCAAAAATAATACAAGACAGACAATAACCCAAACACCTAATACCACATGAATCATGCAAAATTCAAAGACACAACACAACACACAAAAAATAATACAAGATATACAATACCCAACCCCATTAGGACAACATGAAACATAAAGAATTCCAAGTCACAACACAAAACAACAAAAATAATACAAGACCGACAATAACCCAAACACATTAGTACCATATGAAGCATACAAAATTCAAAGACACAACACAAAACACCAAAAATGATACAAGACAGCCAATACCCAACCCCATTTGGACAACATGAAACATAAAAAATTCAAAGATCCCAACACAAAACACCAAAAATAATACAAGACAGACAATAACCCAAACACCTAGTACCACATGAAGCATACAAAATTCAAAGACACAACACAAAACACCAAAAATAATACAAGACAGCCAATACCCAACCCCATTTGGACAACATGAAACATAAAAAATTCAAAGATCCCAACACAAAACACCAAAAATAATACAAGACAGACAATAACCCAAACACCTAGTACCACATGAAGCATACAAAATTCAAAGACACAACACAAAACACCAAAAATAATACAAGATATACAATACCCAACCCCATTTGGACAACATGAAACATAAAAAATTCAAAGATCCCAACACAAAACACCAAAAATAATACAAGACAGACAATAACCCAAACACCTAGTACCACATGAAGCATACAAAATTAAAAGACACAACACAAAACACCAAAAATAATACAAGACAGCCAATACCCAACCCCATTTGGACAACATGAAACATAAAAAATTCAAAGATCCCAACACAAAACACCAAAAATAATACAAGACAGACAATAACCCAAACACCTAGTACCACATGAAGCATACAAAATTCAAAGACACAACACAAAACACCAAAAATAATACAAGATATACAATACCCAACCCCATTTGGACAACATGAAACATAAAAAATTCAAAGATCCCAACACAAAACACCAAAAATAATACAAGACAGACAATAACCCAAACACCTAGTACCACATGAAGCATACAAAATTCAAAGACACAACACAAAACACCAAAAATAATACAAGATATACAATACCCAACCCCATTTGGACAACATGAAACATAAAAAATTCAAAGATCCCAACACAAAACACCAAAAATAATACAAGACAGACAATAACCCAACCACATAGTACCACATGAAGCATGCAAAATTCAAAGACACAACACAAAACACAAAAAATAATACAAGACAGACAATACCCAACCCCATTTGGACAACATGAAACATAAAAAAATCAAAGATCCCACCACAAAACACCAAAAATAATACAAGACAGACAATAACCCCAACACCTAGTACCACATGAAGCATGCAAAATTCAATGACCCAACACAAAACACAAAAAATAATACAAGATATACAATACCCAACCCCATTTGGACAACATGAAACATAAAAAAATTCAAAGATCCCAACACAAAACACCAAAAATAATACAAGACAGACAATAACCCCAACACCTAGTACCACATGAAGCATGCAAAATTCAAAGACCCAACACAAAACACAAAAAATAATACAAGATATACAATACCCAACCCCATTTGGACAACATGAAACATAAAAAATTCAAAGATCCCAACACAAAACACCAAAAATAATACAAGACAGACGATAACCCAAACACCTAGTACCACATGAAGCATGCAAAATTCAAAGACACAACACAAAACACAAAAAATAATACAAGATATACAATACCCAACCCATTAGGACAACATGAAACATAAAAAAAAAATCAAAGACACAACACAAAACACCAAAAATGATACAAGACAGACAATAACCAAAACACATTAGTACCACATGAAGCATGCAAAATTCAAAGACCCCAACACAAAACACCAAAAATAATACAAGACAGACAATACCCAACCCCATTTGGACAACATGAAACATAAAAAATTCAAAGATCCCAACACAAAACACCAAAAATAATACAAGACAGACAATAACCCAAACACCTAGTACCACATGAAGCATACAAAATTCAAAGACACAACACAAAACACCAAAAATAATACAAGATATACAATACCCAACCCCATTTGGACAACATGAAACATAAAAAATTCAAAGATCCCAACACAAAACACCAAAAATAATGCAAGACAGACAATAACCCAAACACCTAGTACCACATGAAGCATGCAAAATTCAAAGACACAACACAAAACACCAAAAATAATACAAGATATACAATACCCAACCCCCATTTGGACAACATGAAACATAAAAAATTCAAAGATCCCAACACAAAACACCAAAAATAATACAAGACAGACAATAACCCAAACACCTAGTACCACATGAAGCATACAAAATTCAAAGATACAACACAAAACACCAAAAATAATACAAGATATACAATACCCAACCCCATTTGGACAACATGAAACATAAAAAATGCAAAGATCCCAACACAAAACACCAAAAATAATACAAGACAGACAATAACCCAACCACATTAATACCACATGAAACATGCAAAATTCAAAGACACAACACAAAACACAAAAAATAATACAAGATATGCAATACCCAACCCCATTTGGACAACATGAAACATAAAAAATTCAAAGATCCCAACACAAAACACCAAAAATAATACAAGACAGACAATAACCCAAACACCTAGTACCACATGAAGCATGCAAAATTCAAAGACACAACACAAAACACAAAAAATAATACAAGATATACAATACCCAACCCCATTAGGACAACATGAAACATAAAAAAATTCAAAGACACAACATAAAAATAATACAAGACAGACACCCTCTCAAAGACCATCGGTAGCCCCCGGACCATTGCGTGAAAACATTTGCACTAGGTGACTGAAATCAGGGCATAAATGGTATTGCAGTGTAAATATTTATATAGAGATTGAACACTAGGGGGGGTATCATTTATTTTTTACAAGAATTACATTCAAGGACCATTGGTGGTCCCCAGACCATTGATTGAAAAACATTGCCCTAGATGACTGAGATCACGTCAGGGCATGGTAGGTATTGCAGTGTAAATATATATATATATAGAGAGATTGACCACTAGGAGGAATCACACACCCCCTGTCAATGTATGTAAGGAATTTAAATACTAACTTGATTAATTTATGCATACAATTCACTTCAAAGAGTGGAGCCCCCACCTCTGTGTTTATCTAATTTGCATGTCTGGCACCTGGCATTCCACAAAGACTGGGAGCCCATCCCCCCACCTCACCCCCAGGGACAAACAAACAAATTTACATTTGTTTGTTTTTCACACCTTCGAGTCAGCATCTCTGCTGGCTTTTGGGGAGGCATGGCACATGAGACGCAGGGAGAGAGAGAGATGAGATCAGCTAATCACACACACATCATGCATTTTATAAATAACTATCATTAGTTTTTATTATTATTTAATTATAAACTATTATATGCTAATTATATTTATGGATATTTATATTTATGGATATTTATGATTTATGATTATGCTAATTATATCTATGGAATTCATGGAATGTTTAATTACTAATTTGCATAATTAATTATGCAAATTATGCATTAAATTGCTCACTAGCGCCACCAGTGGCCAAAAAAGGTACCGAACATACATCCTATTAGACTACTTTGGGGTTAGGGTTAGGGTTTTGGCCCTGTTGTCCCAAACTGCCCCAGCACTTCCCACATTGCTCAAAGTGGCTAGCTTTCATCCCAACACAGTTTATAGGGCCATACGGTACATAGTTTTCAAGTTACAGACTAAGCTAAGCAAAATGAATCTTTTTTTTTTTACTGTGAAAATGGCACTTTGGGACTGTGAAAGGGTTAGGGTTAGGGTTAGGGTTTTGGCCCTGTTGTCCCAAACTGCCCCAGCACTTCCCACATTGCTCAAAGTGGCTAGCTTTCATCCCAACACAGTTTATAGGGCCATACGGTACATAGTTTTCAAGTTACAGACTAAGCTAAGCAAAAGTGAACCAGGCCTTTTTACTGTGAAAATGGCACTTTGGGACTGTGAAAGTGACATTTTGGCCCTGTTGTCCCAAACTGCCCCAGCACTTCCCACATTGCTCAAAGTGGCTAGCTTTCATCCCAACACAGTTTATAGGGCCATACGGTACATAGTTTTCAAGTTACAGACTAAGCTAAGCAAAATTAATCTTTTTTTTTTTACTGTGAAAATGGCACTTTGGGACTGTGAAAGGGTTGGGGTTAGGGTTAGGGTTTTGGCCCTGTTGTCCCAAACTGCCCCAGCACTTCCCACATTGCTCAAAGTGGCTAGCTTTCATCCCAACACAGTTTATAGGGCCATACGGTACATAGTTTTCAAGTTACAGACTAAGCTAAGCAAAATGAATCTTTTTTTTTTTACTGTGAAAATGGCACTTTGGGACTGTGAAAGGGTTAGGGTTAGGGTTAGGGTTTTGGCCCTGTTGTCCCAAACTGCCCCAGCACTTCCCACATTGCTCAAAGTGGCTAGCTTTCATCCCAACACAGTTTATAGGGCCATACGGTACATAGTTTTCAAGTTACAGACTAAGCTAAGCAAAAGTGAACCAGGCCTTTTTACTGTGAAAATGGCACTTTGGGACTGTGAAAGTGACATTTTGGCCCTGTTGTCCCAAACTGCCCCAGCACTTCCCACATTGCTCAAAGTGGCTAGCTTTCATCCCAACACAGTTTATAGGGCCATACGGTACATAGTTTTCAAGTTACAGACTAAGCTAAGCAAAATGAATCTTTTTTTTTTTACTGTGAAAATGGCACTTTGGGACTGTGAAAGGGTTAGGGTTAGGGTTAGGGTTTTGGCCCTGTTGTCCCAAACTGCCCCAGCACTTCCCACATTGCTCAAAGTGGCTAGCTTTCATCCCAACACAGTTTATAGGGCCATACGGTACATAGTTTTCAAGTTACAGACTAAGCTAAGCAAAAGTGAACCAGGCCTTTTTACTGTGAAAATGGCACTTTGGGACTGTGAAAGTGACATTTTGGCCCTGTTGTCCCAAACTGCCCCAGCACTTCCCACATTGCTCAAAGTGGCTACACACAGAAAAACCACAGGTCAAAAACGACCCAACTTGTGTCATTTTTCAACCAATTTGTGGGTCAAAAAGGGACTAACTGGTACTTGGGTCATTTTGACCCACAAAGACGGGTTATTCAATTCGACCCAATATATTGGGTTATATTAATAACCCATTTTGAGGGTCAAATTAACCCAGATGCCAGTTGATTTGACCCATAATCTTGGGTTAACCCAAGTTATATAATTAACCCATTTTGAGGGTCAAATTAACCCAAATGCCAGTTGATTTGACCCATAATCTTGGGTTAACCAAAGTTATATAAATAACCCATAATTGAGGGTTAAAATAACCCAAATGCCAGTTGATTTGACCCATAATCTTGGGTTAACCAAAGTTATATAAATAACCCATAATTGAGGGTCAAAATAACCCAAATGCCAGTTGATTTGATCCATAATCTTGGGTTCACCCAAGTTTATATAATTTTTTGCATTAAGTGGTGAAATTGTCCTTTAATGCAATAAAAATGTATAATTAATGCATTTATATTGAACAGATATATAGAAAACATACAAAACATTGTTCTTCCTTTATGACAAATATTTATTAAAGAAAAAGATGCCAAACATCGGCCAAAAGTCACAAATATGAGACATGCAAGTACAATTAAGGAATTTGTAATTTACTTGAGTATGTATACAATACATCTCTCCAAATATTGCACTTTTACTAGACTTCCACCGCCACCGACTGTTTTAACAAAAAACTAAAATATGAATCACACTACTTAACCCATTTAGACCAGAGTCCAGAATCTACAAAATGTCTTCCAAATCCGGACAGTTCTCTAAAAAAAACCACATGTCAGTGGTTCACAAACTATTTCACTCAGATCTACATGGGTTAAGATGACAAATTGCAGATGTGTTTAATACTAGGAAAAACAAAAGCACACACACCATAGCACAGTATTAATATATCAAATAGATTCATCAATGAGATGAATGAGGTAGAGACCTGGTCAGATGCCAAACATTGGCTAAAACTCACGCAGACAGTAACTTTGCACAGTGCATGTGAACTGAGCTGTAACAAGTTTTACGTTCTTGTATACAAAGATATGTGCATTAACAGTGTTTTTCATTTAAGAAAAGTTAAAAGATACAGACCACGGATAAGAACCAGAAGCTAAACATTAAGTATGATATTTTTAAAGCAGTAATAATGTTAAAAGAATTAACCCGCCGATGTTGTGGACACGAAAACACTGTCCATTTTAAAGTCTGGTATTGACTATTGCTTTCCTCAAGAATGCAACTTGATTTGACTCTTTTCCCGGTAAGTTGTACACTACCCGCTGGAGAAACTGCCATGGATGGGTACACTGCTTGGGGTAGTCAAAGTCAAATACGTAAAATGCCTTGAAGCACACATCAACAGCCCCAAGCAGTGTGTTTTCAGAGAATGCCTGACCTGCCATAATCACAAAGGCCTGGGAGGCACATCGTTGCGGTTCCCCCAGCACAAGGACAGATGGGGGCCTTCCCTCAGTCTGCAGGAGGTACTCCACCATATTTGTCCCAACCTAGACAGGCACAAAGAAAGAAAAATAAAAGTGAATGTTTAGTTGAAAGCAAATCATAAGCAAGATATCAAAATACCAGTTTGGGTTATAATATTTATATCAACTACAAGGAAGTCAAATTAAATCTAGTTAAACCCATTCTGACCTGAGATCAGATTAAAAAAAAAGTCTTCTACATCCTGACAGTTTTCTGAAAAAGCTATGATTCTATGTCAGTGGTTCTTCGATTTTTCAAAAATAGCAGAACTACAAGCTCGTAGCGCGCCACTCGGTGGCACGCTATGAGCTTGTAGATCTGCTATTTTTCAATAGCTAAAGCATAACATAATGCTAACACCAAAAGGGGTTCCCACCCAGAATGGGTTCAAAACAAAAAAAAAAGTGCAGCAATGTTTCTTTATCTGAAATTGGGTCTGGACCTCTCCAAAGTAGCCTAGAGTTAGAGTCCCGCTCCTGACAGACTTTGCTGCATGCCTGCACTCACCAGCCCTCTTACCATTTGCTGTCAACCTATCCCAACAATAAATCATTAAAAAAAAAACATAATCAATGCAATTGTACTTACTGGCTTGAGATCGATAAAGGCCAAGCGGGACTCTTCAGCGGAGTGCCGGACAGACTTTTTGTTGGATCTATAGACAGTCTGTGGTAACAACCGGGGCAGCAGCCTGAGGGCAAGTTCCCCTTTGGCATCTGTAGATAAACAAGTGTCAAATACAATTTTAATACATGGACATACTAGACTATTATCACAAATCAACTGAACTTGGCAAAAGCTATAACTGCAGATCCACAAGCTCAGTCTCACATGGCCAGACTGTTGCCTCTCACAATTTTCAAACGCTTCAGTCATACAGGAGTAAGCGATAAAGCGAGACTCTTCCCCACTTACATGTATTGTAAGTTTCGTCTTTACAGTCCCGTAAAAGTTTTCTTAAGAAATCACCTAAGCATATATAGCCTTCTGTTTAGTAGAAATGGAAATAAGAAATAAGCTCTAAAGCCATTTTAAAATATATATTTATAATATATATATAAATAACAGATTACTTGTATTTAAGGAGGTGTAGTTCCAGACTCAAGGCATTCAGAGATGGCTATGTGAGACTAACAAGCTCATAACACATTTGAGCACGGTTGGAGAAAATCTATTTTCCATGTTCTAAATCAAAAGTAAAGGAATCACAGGATCCTTGCTATGAAACGGAACAACATACCCAGTGACATCTCATCGACAGGAAATGAGGGGAGTTTTCCATCTCGTTTGGCCAGGTGCAGGACTTTCTCTGCATATTCGGTCACCCATGTCTCAAACAACTTTGGTGCAGCCTCGCCATAAAGCTCCAAGAAGTCCTGTGATATCTTAAAAATAAACAGGACAAATCTTTTAAAAAGATATTCAATGCAACAGCTGCCATTTCAATAACAGAGGTATGCAATTCAATGAGAATATGTAGTAGGCATGGTTTATCCATACCATGCCTGGATTGGTGAGACGAGGGTACTCTGCTAGGATCTCTTTGATATCCTTGGATGCATTCTCCCGTATCCATCTGGCTCTGCAGAGAACGGTGTCCTTCATATACTTCTGGACCTGGGCGAAGGGCTCCAAGTTGTGCTTAAGCCATTCTCTTTTCCCATTTGACGCTCCGTCTGGTGTGGTCGATTCTATAGAAAAGATACAAAACATTGTTCTTCCTTTATGACAAGTTTGCACAGTTTAATAATGAGCTTTTACTATTGTATTAACAGACAGTTGAATCTTGACCATTAGGTCAAAATTTGTGTCATATCCTGTCTCGGTGAGACATGACCTTTGACACAATCTAAATGTCTTAATAGAATAGCAGGAAGACAAATTTCAACCAACCCAATTGTATTACCTGGTATTTCTGCCCTGTGTCGCTCATTGGCTTCCGGCATTTGCTGACTGGACCCAGGACTTTGCCCACTGGACCCAGAACTGTGCTGACTGGACTGAGGCCGTTTCCTATTTCGAGAATTATGAACCCTTTCCTCAATGAATCCAGTAGCTGGAAAGTAGCACGTTTTACCATCTTTGGTTTGTCCCTTCCGGCTTTTGACCCACCATAATTCCTGGAAACGATAAGACAAGATAGAACTCTGTGTCAACCTTTGCAATGTTATGTTTCAACCCTTTACTTGTACAGTGTGTGATAAAGGCTTTAGGTAACATGGTCATCTACAGGGGAAAAACCTTTTGAGTGTAGTGGCTAAAGGTTTAGTAAAAATATGAAAACACACATGAAGACACATATAGAGGGAGAAGCTGTTAAATGATGAGTGCTTTTTTTCCAGAGAGGCCAATTGAGTTGACATAATTATCACCAAATTAATCCAGCTAGATATATTCAACATGCATGACTACAATGATAGGTTACTGAGTTACCACTCAGGTAACACCAGGTGTTCTGCATGCTGACGTGTGAAGTATGACCACTTATTCAAAAGTATAAATATAAACAACAAGGCCAGGGGAAGAAAACTCACATAGCCAGTGGCTGATTCATCTTTCAGTACTGGGAAGGTCTGCACCAAGGATTGAGCCATGGCCTCTTTAATTTCCTTGGCCGGCCTGTAAAGATAGAATGAAGCAAAGTTCAGTAAATAAACAACCAGGTGAAAGAGTGCAATTCCTACAGTGCAATTCCTACATTTTACAATTTCAGACACACTCACTCACTCCATGAACACAAAACACTAGTTTAAATCTGTCCTGATCAACTCTAGACTTACTTCTCTCCGAACCTTTCCCTCAGGAATGACACCAATATTTGGACTAGGGTAATGCGCTCTTTTATGCAGATAGCTTCATTTTTTTCAAGGATCTTCAAAAGGTCCAGGCCACTGGGGACGGCAGAAAGAATTTCTCGGATGTTCTGAGAAAAATGACAATAGCTGTTAAGGATGCATTACCATTAACCAATTTAACTCTGGCATACAGATTCCGCACACAAATCAAAGGAGAACATTTAGTATCCAAAAACATATCCGTAGCAAAATAAAAAGGAACAAGTACTGACAAGAATATAGACCATGTAGTTTAAATAATATTGAAGTCCTAAAATGTGTACTGGATCCAAGTGCTCCTAGACTTCCATTTCTCCAGAAACATGAGCTGGTTTAAGGATTGCTTAGGATAAAAAAAAATAACTTACAAAAGCTGGAGCCGGTTGTAGAACCAACATCGGTTCTGCTGCTCTCGGTTCAACCATGGGGGATATGTTAGGGATGCCATGGCGCATAGATCCATATGCTGCTCCTGATTCCTCTATGGGGGCATCATGGATTTCTGGTGGCTCAGTAGGCGGCAGAGCATTTGAAGCCTTCTGCTGCAAAGGAAGGTTGTCATATTGAGCTTACATAGAAGTTTTAGGTTCTTGTATACATGGATACAAAGATATTTGCATTAACAGTGTTGTTTTCCATTTAAGAAAAGTTAAAGGATACAGACCACGGATAAGAACCAGAAGCTAAACATTAAGTGTGATTTTTTTAAGCAGTAATAATGTTAAGAATTAACCCTCCAGGTGAAAGTGTCATAGGGTTAAAGTGGTTAGTTCAAAAACAAAACTTTTACTTACAACACTTTTATTTATCTCATCTCAGTCGTCCCAGTAGTTTCCCATCCCAGTGGTCCAAAAATGTATCTCAGTCAAAGATACACTGATCCTCTAACTTTGTACTATTAAACATGTAGTGTGCCTTCTGTACGATCTAATGAAAGAAAATTGTCTGTTGCAGCCACTTTCACAACATTGGAAGTAAGTCGAAGAACTATTTATATTGTGAATAATGCGTAGATGTGAAAAGAGAGACCTGTCATCACCGGGAATTTTCCGTTTGCATTTAAAACATACAAATGCCATCTGATTAGATAATGTTGAGCCCCTTGGAGCTTCAGTGATAACTTACAAGTTCTCTATAAAGTTTAGAGAATTTTAGCCTGGGGCCAATTTTTGGGATCAAACTGCGAATGGTGTCCTCATCTAACAAATGGAATGCCTCTTCATCAATGTCTTGAGCTGGAAGACATAAAACACAGACAATAGACATCTTAGATTTTTTACAGAAATACAATTCCCAACACTTTCTATTCAGGGTGCTGATATTGTGCATGTGACACCACTATGCTAAACAAGTGGGTCTCATAGTGGGGTCCAAGGACCCTCATAGTTCCTTGAGGGGGTCCCTTAACCCATTTAGTACTGAGAACAGATTCTACAAAATGTCTTCTAAATCATGACAGTTTTCTAAAAGAAAAAAAAAAGTTTCTGTCAGTGGTTCTCAAACTATTTCATATCAAGGAGCCCCAGAATTATCATCATTTAAATATGTTGCAAGCTCGTAGCATGAAAGTGTAACAATGCTTGAATCAGCAAAAGAGGTTCCCATACTGAACGGGTTAAATCACTGATTCACAAACATGCATTTTCATGGGTCCCTTTGTTTTTTGTTTCTACATTTCTTCATGAATGAACAGAAATAATTAAGAAATTTCATATATTAGAACAAATTTCAAGTAGTAGTAGTGAAAATAGCCAATTTACCAGCTCACAACATGGTGCAAAGCGATATGTTGTGAGCTTGTAGATCTATTTTTTTTGTTCACAGGATAAAAAGGTTGGGAACCACTGCCTTAAATGGCCCCTTACGGAGTCTGGCGCGCTTATACTCTAAGCTGGCGCGAGAAGGAGGGTGGGTGGAGCGTTTGCAGCTCATCCGGTCCGAGGGAAATACGAAAGTGTGTGTGTGTGTGTCATGTGTTGTGTGCGCGCGCCGCGCGGGTGCTGGGAAGTGACGTAGAAAGTACAAAACAGAGTTATATTGCCTCCTCAGACAACAGCTATATTGAAGAAAGGCTTTTAGATCTAATAAACAGAAAATCCCAATGCGCGCGCGAAAATGTCTCCCATCGTATCGTGTGTGTGTGTGTGTGTGTGTGTGTGTGCGTGCGTGTGTGTGTGTGTGTGTGTGTGCGTGCGTGTGTATAATATCATTCTTTCTTTTTTCTTTTTTTTTTCTGGTCTCGTTAGATAGTAACAGTGTCTAGTAGTACCAGTACATATCTCTAAGGTATTCTAGTGGTCTGTGTGCTTACCCCTGAATTTATTGCTGCATCTGGTAGCAGGTTCAAGTCTAGCTCAAGGCAAACACTTACTTGAACTTATAATGTTCTTTTGTATATTTTGTATGGAGCATGGACACAAGCTAAATTATTGTAAATCATTTGATAACACTTCTATCAAGAAAGACGTTGTGTATTGTATTTTTTAAACAGGCTATAAATGTGTTGGACTGCTCTCCTCTCCTTTTCTCTCCTCTCCTCTCCTCTCCTCTCCAGGGGAGTTTTGTGTCTTCACTGTGACACAAAACAGACCTTTAAAACATGTTTTTTAATGTGATTCTTCGGACACTAGACGTATTTTTCATATTTAGAGCATGCCGAATCCAATGGCGTCGGTCTTGACTTTCCACGACGTTTGCAAAGGTCAAAGTTCAGCCAAAAGACTGCAAGGGTGACCTTTGGGGCCAAATTCCTTAGAAAATGGGGTGAAGAATATTAAAAAAAAAAATGTAACAACCTCCAATATCCATATTCAGGACATGCCAAATTCAATGGCGGCGGTCTCGAATTTCCACAACGTTTGCAAAGATCAAAGGTCAGCCAAAAGACTGCCACGGTGACCTTTGGGCCAGATTTGAGGCAGATTTGAGGTCTGAGAGGCTAAATCTCATAAAATGGTGGTCTGTGGCTCAAATGCCAAAGATATAATGTACCATATGAAAAGGGTTATAAACCACTGAATCAAATAATCAATCAATCAAAGCCAAGTCTGTGACCCAATAATTGGTTACTCTCAGAAAAATAACCCAGAAATATTACCAAACTTTAAAAACCCATGAATTGGGTCAAAATAAAATCCCTATAACCCAGGAAATGGTTATGACTTTGAAAAATAACCCAGGAATGTGACCTAACACAATTAACACAAGAATTGGGTTACAATATTGACCCATGGCTTTTTTGTGTGTAGCTTTCATCCCAACACAGTTTATAGGGCCATACGGTACATAGTTTTCAAGTTACAGACTAAGCTAAGCAAAATGAATCTTTTTTTTTTTACTGTGAAAATGGCACTTTGGGACTGTGAAAGGGTTGGGGTTAGGGTTAGGGTTTTGGCCCTGTTGTCCCAAACTGCCCCAGCACTTCCCACATTGCTCAAAGTGGCTAGCTTTCATCCCAACACAGTTTATAGGGCCATACGGTACATAGTTTTCAAGTTACAGACTAAGCTAAGCAAAATGAATCTTTTTTTTTTTACTGTGAAAATGGCACTTTGGGACTGTGAAAGGGTTAGGGTTAGGGTTAGGGTTTTGGCCCTGTTGTCCCAAACTGCCCCAGCACTTCCCACATTGCTCAAAGTGGCTAGCTTTCATCCCAACACAGTTTATAGGGCCATACGGTACATAGTTTTCAAGTTACAGACTAAGCTAAGCAAAAGTGAACCAGGCCTTTTTACTGTGAAAATGGCACTTTGGGACTGTGAAAGTGACATTTTGGCCCTGTTGTCCCAAACTGCCCCAGCACTTCCCACATTGCTCAAAGTGGCTAGCTTTCATCCCAACACAGTTTATAGGGCCATACGGTACATAGTTTTCAAGTTACAGACTAAGCTAAGCAAAATGAATCTTTTTTTTTTTACTGTGAAAATGGCACTTTGGGACTGTGAAAGGGTTAGGGTTAGGGTTAGGGTTTTGGCCCTGTTGTCCCAAACTGCCCCAGCACTTCCCACATTGCTCAAAGTGGCTAGCTTTCATCCCAACACAGTTTATAGGGCCATACGGTACATAGTTTTCAAGTTACAGACTAAGCTAAGCAAAAGTGAACCAGGCCTTTTTACTGTGAAAATGGCACTTTGGGACTGTGAAAGTGACATTTTGGCCCTGTTGTCCCAAACTGCCCCAGCACTTCCCACATTGCTCAAAGTGGCTAGCTTTCATCCCAACACAGTTTATAGGGCCATACGGTACATAGTTTTCAAGTTACAGACTAAGCTAAGCAAAATGAATCTTTTTTTTTTTACTGTGAAAATGGCACTTTGGGACTGTGAAAGGGTTGGGGTTAGGGTTAGGGTTTTGGCCCTGTTGTCCCAAACTGCCCCAGCACTTCCCACATTGCTCAAAGTGGCTAGCTTTCATCCCAACACAGTTTATAGGGCCATACGGTACATAGTTTTCAAGTTACAGACTAAGCTAAGCAAAATGAATCTTTTTTTTTTTACTGTGAAAATGGCACTTTGGGACTGTGAAAGGGTTAGGGTTAGGGTTTTGGCCCTGTTGTCCCAAACTGCCCCAGCACTTCCCACATTGCTCAAAGTGGCTAGCTTTCATCCCAACACAGTTTATAGGGCCATACGGTACATAGTTTTCAAGTTACAGACTAAGCTAAGCAAAAGTGAACCAGGCCTTTTTACTGTGAAAATGGCACTTTGGGACTGTGAAAGTGACATTTTGGCCCTGTTGTCCCAAACTGCCCCAGCACTTCCCACATTGCTCAAAGTGGCTAGCTTTCATCCCAACACAGTTTATAGGGCCATACGGTACATAGTTTTCAAGTTACAGACTAAGCTAAGCAAAATGAATCTTTTTTTTTTTACTGTGAAAATGGCACTTTGGGACTGTGAAAGGGTTAGGGTTAGGGTTAGGGTTTTGGCCCTGTTGTCCCAAACTGCCCCAGCACTTCCCACATTGCTCAAAGTGGCTAGCTTTCATCCCAACACAGTTTATAGGGCCATACGGTACATAGTTTTCAAGTTACAGACTAAGCTAAGCAAAAGTGAACCAGGCCTTTTTACTGTGAAAACGGCACTTTGGGACTGTGAAAGTGACATTTTGGCCCTGTTGTCCCAAACTGCCCCAGCACTTCCCACATTGCTCAAAGTGGCTAGCTTTCATCCCAACACAGTTTATAGGGCCATACGGTACATAGTTTTCAAGTTACAGACTAAGCTAAGCAAAATGAATCTTTTTTTTTTTACTGTGAAAATGGCACTTTGGGACTGTGAAAGGGTTGGGGTTAGGGTTAGGGTTTTGGCCCTGTTGTCCCAAACTGCCCCAGCACTTCCCACATTGCTCAAAGTGGCTAGCTTTCATCCCAACACAGTTTATAGGGCCATACGGTACATAGTTTTCAAGTTACAGACTAAGCTAAGCAAAATGAATCTTTTTTTTTTTACTGTGAAAATGGCACTTTGGGACTGTGAAAGGGTTAGGGTTAGGGTTAGGGTTTTGGCCCTGTTGTCCCAAACTGCCCCAGCACTTCCCACATTGCTCAAAGTGGCTAGCTTTCATCCCAACACAGTTTATAGGGCCATACGGTACATAGTTTTCAAGTTACAGACTAAGCTAAGCAAAAGTGAACCAGGCCTTTTTACTGTGAAAATGGCACTTTGGGACTGTGAAAGTGACATTTTGGCCCTGTTGTCCCAAACTGCCCCAGCACTTCCCACATTGCTCAAAGTGGCTAGCTTTCATCCCAACACAGTTTATAGGGCCATACGGTACATAGTTTTCAAGTTACAGACTAAGCTAAGCAAAATGAATCTTTTTTTTTTTACTGTGAAAATGGCACTTTGGGACTGTGAAAGGGTTAGGGTTAGGGTTAGGGTTTTGGCCCTGTTGTCCCAAACTGCCCCAGCACTTCCCACATTGCTCAAAGTGGCTAGCTTTCATCCCAACACAGTTTATAGGGCCATACGGTACATAGTTTTCAAGTTACAGACTAAGCTAAGCAAAAGTGAACCAGGCCTTTTTACTGTGAAAACGGCACTTTGGGACTGTGAAAGTGACATTTTGGCCCTGTTGTCCCAAACTGCCCCAGCACTTCCCACATTGCTCAAAGTGGCTAGCTTTCATCCCAACACAGTTTATAGGGCCATACGGTACATAGTTTTCAAGTTACAGACTAAGCTAAGCAAAAGTGAACCAGGCCTTTTTACTGTGAAAATGGCACTTTGGGACTGTGAAAGTGACATTTTGGCCCTGTTGTCCCAAACTGCCCCAGCACTTCCCACATTGCTCAAAGTGGCTAGCTTTCATCCCAACACAGTTTATAGGGCCATACGGTACATAGTTTTCAAGTTACAGACTAAGCTAAGCAAAATGAATCTTTTTTTTTTTACTGTGAAAATGGCACTTTGGGACTGTGAAAGGGTTAGGGTTAGGGTTAGGGTTTTGGCCCTGTTGTCCCAAACTGCCCCAGCACTTCCCACATTGCTCAAAGTTGCTAGCTTTCATCCCAACACAGTTTATAGGGCCATACGGTACATAGTTTTCAAGTTACAGACTAAGCTAAGCAAAAGTGAACCAGGCCTTTTTACTGTGAAAACGGCACTTTGGGACTGTGAAAGTGACATTTTGGCCCTGTTGTCCCAAACTGCCCCAGCACTTCCCACATTGCTCAAAGTGGCTAGCTTTCATCCCAACACAGTTTATAGGGCCATACGGTACATAGTTTTCAAGTTACAGACTAAGCTAAGCAAAAGTGAACCAGGCCTTTTTACTGTGAAAATGGCACTTTGGGACTGTGAAAGTGACATTTTGGCCCTGTTGTCCCAAACTGCCCCAGCACTTCCCACATTGCTCAAAGTGGCTAGCTTTCATCCCAACACAGTTTATAGGGCCATACGGTACATAGTTTTCAAGTTACAGACTAAGCTAAGCAAAATTAATCTTTTTTTTTTTACTGTGAAAATGGCACTTTGGGACTGTGAAAGGGTTAGGGTTAGGGTTAGGGTTTTGGCCCTGTTGTCCCAAACTGCCCCAGCACTTCCCACATTGCTCAAAGTGGCTAGCTTTCATCCCAACACAGTTTATAGGGCCATACGGTACATAGTTTTCAAGTTACAGACTAAGCTAAGCAAAAGTGAACCAGGCCTTTTTACTGTGAAAATGGCACTTTGGGACTGTGAAAGTGACATTTTGGCCCTGTTGTCCCAAACTGCCCCAGCACTTCCCACATTGCTCAAAGTGGCTAGCTTTCATCCCAACACAGTTTATAGGGCCATACGGTACATAGTTTTCAAGTTACAGACTAAGCTAAGCAAAAGTGAACCAGGCCTTTTTACTGTGAAAATGGCACTTTGGGACTGTGAAAGTGACATTTTGGCCCTGTTGTCCCAAACTGCCCCAGCACTTCCCACATTGCTCAAAGTGGCTAGCTTTCATCCCAACACAGTTTATAGGGCCATACGGTACATAGTTTTCAAGTTACAGACTAAGCTAAGCAAAATGAATCTTTTTTTTTTTACTGTGAAAATGGCACTTTGGGACTGTGAAAGGGTTAGGGTTAGGGTTAGGGTTAGGGTTTTGGCCCTGTTGTCCCAAACTGCCCCAGCACTTCCCACATTGCTCAAAGTGGCTAGCTTTCATCCCAACACAGTTTATAGGGCCATACGGTACATAGTTTTCAAGTTACAGACTAAGCTAAGCAAAAGTGAACCAGGCCTTTTTACTGTGAAAACGGCACTTTGGGACTGTGAAAGTGACATTTTGGCCCTGTTGTCCCAAACTGCCCCAGCACTTCCCACATTGCTCAAAGTGGCTAGCTTTCATCCCAACACAGTTTATAGGGCCATACGGTACATAGTTTTCAAGTTACAGACTAAGCTAAGCAAAAGTGAACCAGGCCTTTTTACTGTGAAAATGGCACTTTGGGACTGTGAAAGTGACATTTTGGCCCTGTTGTCCCAAACTGCCCCAGCACTTCCCACATTGCTCAAAGTGGCTAGCTTTCATCCCAACACAGTTTATAGGGCCATACGGTACATAGTTTTCAAGTTACAGACTAAGCTAAGCAAAATGAATCTTTTTTTTTTTACTGTGAAAATGGCACTTTGGGACTGTGAAAGGGTTAGGGTTAGGGTTAGGGTTTTGGCCCTGTTGTCCCAAACTGCCCCAGCACTTCCCACATTGCTCAAAGTGGCTAGCTTTCATCCCAACACAGTTTATAGGGCCATACGGTACATAGTTTTCAAGTTACAGACTAAGCTAAGCAAAAGTGAACCAGGCCTTTTTACTGTGAAAACGGCACTTTGGGACTGTGAAAGTGACATTTTGGCCCTGTTGTCCCAAACTGCCCCAGCACTTCCCACATTGCTCAAAGTGGCTAGCTTTCATCCCAACACAGTTTATAGGGCCATACGGTACATAGTTTTCAAGTTACAGACTAAGCTAAGCAAAAGTGAACCAGGCCTTTTTACTGTGAAAATGGCACTTTGGGACTGTGAAAGTGACATTTTGGCCCTGTTGTCCCAAACTGCCCCAGCACTTCCCACATTGCTCAAAGTGGCTAGCTTTCATCCCAACACAGTTTATAGGGCCATACGGTACATAGTTTTCAAGTTACAGACTAAGCTAAGCAAAATTAATCTTTTTTTTTTTACTGTGAAAATGGCACTTTGGGACTGTGAAAGGGTTAGGGTTAGGGTTAGGGTTTTGGCCCTGTTGTCCCAAACTGCCCCAGCACTTCCCACATTGCTCAAAGTGGCTAGCTTTCATCCCAACACAGTTTATAGGGCCATATGGTACATAGTTTTCAAGTTACAGACTAAGCTAAGCAAAAGTGAACCAGGCCTTTTTACTGTGAAAATGGCACTTTGGGACTGTGAAAGTGACATTTTGGCCCTGTTGTCCCAAACTGCCCCAGCACTTCCCACATTGCTCAAAGTGGCTAGCTTTCATCCCAACACAGTTTATAGGGCCATACGGTACATAGTTTCAAGTTACAGACTAAGCTAAGCAAAATGAATCTTTTTTTTTTTACTGTGAAAATGGCACTTTGGGACTGTGAAAGGGTTGGGGTTAGGGTTAGGGTTTTAGCCCTGTTGTCCCAAACTGCCCCAGCACTTCCCACATTGCTCAAAGTGGCTAGCTTTCATCCCAACACAGTTTATAGGGCCATACGGTACATAGTTTTCAAGTTACAGACTAAGCTAAGCAAAATGAATCTTTTTTTTTTTACTGTGAAAATGGCACTTTGGGACTGTGAAAGGGTTAGGGTCAGGGTTAGGGTTTTGGCCCTGTTGTCCCAAACTGCCCCAGCACTTCCCACATTGCTCAAAGTGGCTAGCTTTCATCCCAACACAGTTTATAGGGCCATACGGTACATAGTTTTCAAGTTACAGACTAAGCTAAGCAAAATGAATCTTTTTTTTTTTACTGTGAAAATGGCACTTTGGGACTGTGAAAGGGTTGGGGTTAGGGTTAGGGGTTTGGCCCTGTTGTCCCAAACTGCCCCAGCACTTCCCACATTGCTCAAAGTGGCTAGCTTTCATCCCAACACAGTTTATAGGGCCATACGGTACATAGTTTTCAAGTTACAGACTAAGCTAAGCAAAATGAATCTTTTTTTTTTTACTGTGAAAATGGCACTTTGGGACTGTGAAAGGGTTAGGGTTAGGGTTAGGGTTTTGGCCCTGTTGTCCCAAACTGCCCCAGCACTTCCCACATTGCTCAAAGTGGCTAGCTTTCATCCCAACACAGTTTATAGGGCCATACGGTACATAGTTTTCAAGTTACAGACTAAGCTAAGCAAAAGTGAACCAGGCCTTTTTACTGTGAAAATGGCACTTTGGGACTGTGAAAGTGACATTTTGGCCCTGTTGTCCCAAACTGCCCCAGCACTTCCCACATTGCTCAAAGTGGCTAGCTTTCATCCCAACACAGTTTATAGGGCCATACGGTACATAGTTTTCAAGTTACAGACTAAGCTAAGCAAAATGAATCTTTTTTTTTTTACTCTGAAAATGGCACTTTGGGACTGTGAAAGGGTTAGGGTTAGGGTTAGGGTTTTGGCCCTGTTGTCCCAAACTGCCCCAGCACTTCCCACATTGCTCAAAGTGGATAGCTTTCATCCCAACACAGTTTATAGGGCCATACGGTACATAGTTTTCAAGTTACAGACTAAGCTAAGCAAAAGTGAACCAGGCCTTTTTACTGTGAAAACGGCACTTTGGGACTGTGAAAGTGACATTTTGGCCCTGTTGTCCCAAACTGCCCCAGCACTTCCCACATTGCTCAAAGTGGCTAGCTTTCATCCCAACACAGTTTATAGGGCCATACGGTACATAGTTTTCAAGTTACAGACTAAGCTAAGCAAAAGTGAACCAGGCCTTTTTACTGTGAAAATGGCACTTTGGGACTGTGAAAGTGACATTTTGGCCCTGTTGTCCCAAACTGCCCCAGCACTTCCCACATTGCTCAAAGTGGCTAGCTTTCATCCCAACACAGTTTATAGGGCCATACGGTACATAGTTTTCAAGTTACAGACTAAGCTAAGCAAAAGTGAACCAGGCCTTTTTACTGTGAAAACGGCACTTTGGGACTGTGAAAGTGACATTTTGGCCCTGTTGTCCCAAACTGCCCCAGCACTTCCCACATTGCTCAAAGTGGCTAGCTTTCATCCCAACACAGTTTATAGGGCCATACGGTACATAGTTTTCAAGTTACAGACTAAGCTAAGCAAAAGTGAACCAGGCCTTTTTACTGTGAAAATGGCACTTTGGGACTGTGAAAGTGACATTTTGGCCCTGTTGTCCCAAACTGCCCCAGCACTTCCCACATTGCTCAAAGTGGCTAGCTTTCATCCCAACACAGTTTATAGGGCCATACGGTACATAGTTTTCAAGTTACAGACTAAGCTAAGCAAAATGAATCTTTTTTTTTTTACTGTGAAAATGGCACTTTGGGACTGTGAAAGGGTTAGGGTTAGGGTTAGGGTTTTGGCCCTGTTGTCCCAAACTGCCCCAGCACTTCCCACATTGCTCAAAGTGGCTAGCTTTCATCCCAACACAGTTTATAGGGCCATACGGTACATAGTTTTCAAGTTACAGACTAAGCTAAGCAAAAGTGAACCAGGCCTTTTTACTGTGAAAATGGCACTTTGGGACTGTGAAAGTGACATTTTGGCCCTGTTGTCCCAAACTGCCCCAGCACTTCCCACATTGCTCAAAGTGGCTAGCTTTCATCCCAACACAGTTTATAGGGCCATACGGTACATAGTTTTCAAGTTACAGACTAAGCTAAGCAAAATTAATCTTTTTTTTTTTACTGTGAAAATGGCACTTTGGGACTGTGAAAGGGTTGGGGTTAGGGTTAGGGTTTTGGCCCTGTTGTCCCAAACTGCCCCAGCACTTCCCACATTGCTCAAAGTGGCTAGCTTTCATCCCAACACAGTTTATAGGGCCATACGGTAGGCCTACATAGTTTTCAAGTTACAGACTAAGCTAAGCAAAATGAATCTTTTTTTTTTTACTGTGAAAATGGCACTTTGGGACTGTGAAAGGGTTAGGGTTAGGGTTAGGGTTTTGGCCCTGTTGTCCCAAACTGCCCCAGCACTTCCCACATTGCTCAAAGTGGCTAGCTTTCATCCCAACACAGTTTATAGGGCCATACGGTACATAGTTTTCAAGTTACAGACTAAGCTAAGCAAAAGTGAACCAGGCCTTTTTACTGTGAAAATGGCACTTTGGGACTGTGAAAGTGACATTTTGGCCCTGTTGTCCCAAACTGCCCCAGCACTTCCCACATTGCTCAAAGTGGCTAGTTTTCATCCCAACACAGTTTATAGGGCCATACGGTACATAGTTTTCAAGTTACAGACTAAGCTAAGCAAAATGAATCTTTTTTTTTTTACTGTGAAAATGGCACTTTGGGACTGTGAAAGGGTTAGGGTTAGGGTTAGGGTTTTGGCCCTGTTGTCCCAAACTGCCCCAGCACTTCCCACATTGCTCAAAGTGGCTAGCTTTCATCCCAACACAGTTTATAGGGCCATACGGTACATAGTTTTCAAGTTACAGACTAAGCTAAGCAAAATGAATCTTTTTTTTTTTACTGTGAAAATGGCACTTTGGGACTGTGAAAGGGTTAGGGTTAGGGTTAGGGTTTTGGCCCTGTTGTCCCAAACTGCCCCAGCACTTCCCACATTGCTCAAAGTGGCTAGCTTTCATCCCAACACAGTTTATAGGGCCATACGGTACATAGTTTTCAAGTTACAGACTAAGCTAAGCAAAAGTGAACCAGGCCTTTTTACTGTGAAAATGGCACTTTGGGACTGTGAAAGTGACATTTTGGCCCTGTTGTCCCAAACTGCCCCAGCACTTCCCACATTGCTCAAAGTGGCTAGCTTTCATCCCAACACAGTTTATAGGGCCATACGGTACATAGTTTTCAAGTTACAGACTAAGCTAAGCAAAATGAATCTTTTTTCTTTTACTGTGAAAATGGCACTTTGGGACTGTGAAAGGGTTGGGGTTAGGGTTAGGGTTTTGGCCCTGTTGTCCCAAACTGCCCCAGCACTTCCCACATTGCTCAAAGTGGCTAGCTTTCATCCCAACACAGTTTATAGGGCCATACGGTACATAGTTTTCAAGTTACAGACTAAGCTAAGCAAAATGAATCTTTTTTTTTTTACTGTGAAAATGGCACTTTGGGACTGTGAAAGGGTTAGGGTTAGGGTTAGGGTTTTGGCCCTGTTGTCCCAAACTGCCCCAGCACTTCCCACATTGCTCAAAGTGGCTAGCTTTCATCCCAACACAGTTTATAGGGCCATACGGTACATAGTTTTCAAGTTACAGACTAAGCTAAGCAAAAGTGAACCAGGCCTTTTTACTGTGAAAATGGCACTTTGGGACTGTGAAAGTGACATTTTGGCCCTGTTGTCCCAAACTGCCCCAGCACTTCCCACATTGCTCAAAGTGGCTAGCTTTCATCCCAACACAGTTTATAGGGCCATACGGTACATAGTTTTCAAGTTACAGACTAAGCTAAGCAAAATTAATCTTTTTTTTTTTACTGTGAAAATGGCACTTTGGGACTGTGAAAGGGTTGGGGTTAGGGTTAGGGTTTTGGCCCTGTTGTCCCAAACTGCCCCAGCACTTCCCACATTGCTCAAAGTGGCTAGCTTTCATCCCAACACAGTTTATAGGGCCATACGGTACATAGTTTTCAAGTTACAGACTAAGCTAAGCAAAATGAATCTTTTTTTTTTTACTGTGAAAATGGCACTTTGGGACTGTGAAAGGGTTAGGGTTAGGGTTAGGGTTTTGGCCCTGTTGTCCCAAACTGCCCCAGCACTTCCCACATTGCTCAAAGTGGCTAGCTTTCATCCCAACACAGTTTATAGGGCCATACGGTACATAGTTTTCAAGTTACAGACTAAGCTAAGCAAAAGTGAACCAGGCCTTTTTACTGTGAAAACGGCACTTTGGGACTGTGAAAGTGACATTTTGGCCCTGTTGTCCCAAACTGCCCCAGCACTTCCCACATTGCTCAAAGTGGCTAGCTTTCATCCCAACACAGTTTATAGGGCCATACGGTACATAGTTTTCAAGTTACAGACTAAGCTAAGCAAAAGTGAACCAGGCCTTTTTACTGTGAAAATGGCACTTTGGGACTGTGAAAGTGACATTTTGGCCCTGTTGTCCCAAACTGCCCCAGCACTTCCCACATTGCTCAAAGTGGCTAGCTTTCATCCCAACACAGTTTATAGGGCCATACGGTACATAGTTTTCAAGTTACAGACTAAGCTAAGCAAAATGAATCTTTTTTTTTTTACTGTGAAAATGGCACTTTGGGACTGTGAAAGGGTTAGGGTTAGGGTTAGGGTTTTGGCCCTGTTGTCCCAAACTGCCCCAGCACTTCCCACATTGCTCAAAGTTGCTAGCTTTCATCCCAACACAGTTTATAGGGCCATACGGTACATAGTTTTCAAGTTACAGACTAAGCTAAGCAAAAGTGAACCAGGCCTTTTTACTGTGAAAACGGCACTTTGGGACTGTGAAAGTGACATTTTGGCCCTGTTGTCCCAAACTGCCCCAGCACTTCCCACATTGCTCAAAGTGGCTAGCTTTCATCCCAACACAGTTTATAGGGCCATACGGTACATAGTTTTCAAGTTACAGACTAAGCTAAGCAAAAGTGAACCAGGCCTTTTTACTGTGAAAATGGCACTTTGGGACTGTGAAAGTGACATTTTGGCCCTGTTGTCCCAAACTGCCCCAGCACTTCCCACATTGCTCAAAGTGGCTAGCTTTCATCCCAACACAGTTTATAGGGCCATACGGTACATAGTTTTCAAGTTACAGACTAAGCTAAGCAAAATTAATCTTTTTTTTTTTACTGTGAAAATGGCACTTTGGGACTGTGAAAGGGTTAGGGTTAGGGTTAGGGTTTTGGCCCTGTTGTCCCAAACTGCCCCAGCACTTCCCACATTGCTCAAAGTGGCTAGCTTTCATCCCAACACAGTTTATAGGGCCATACGGTACATAGTTTTCAAGTTACAGACTAAGCTAAGCAAAAGTGAACCAGGCCTTTTTACTGTGAAAATGGCACTTTGGGACTGTGAAAGTGACATTTTGGCCCTGTTGTCCCAAACTGCCCCAGCACTTCCCACATTGCTCAAAGTGGCTAGCTTTCATCCCAACACAGTTTATAGGGCCATACGGTACATAGTTTTCAAGTTACAGACTAAGCTAAGCAAAAGTGAACCAGGCCTTTTTACTGTGAAAATGGCACTTTGGGACTGTGAAAGTGACATTTTGGCCCTGTTGTCCCAAACTGCCCCAGCACTTCCCACATTGCTCAAAGTGGCTAGCTTTCATCCCAACACAGTTTATAGGGCCATACGGTACATAGTTTTCAAGTTACAGACTAAGCTAAGCAAAATGAATCTTTTTTTTTTTACTGTGAAAATGGCACTTTGGGACTGTGAAAGGGTTAGGGTTAGGGTTAGGGTTAGGGTTTTGGCCCTGTTGTCCCAAACTGCCCCAGCACTTCCCACATTGCTCAAAGTGGCTAGCTTTCATCCCAACACAGTTTATAGGGCCATACGGTACATAGTTTTCAAGTTACAGACTAAGCTAAGCAAAAGTGAACCAGGCCTTTTTACTGTGAAAACGGCACTTTGGGACTGTGAAAGTGACATTTTGGCCCTGTTGTCCCAAACTGCCCCAGCACTTCCCACATTGCTCAAAGTGGCTAGCTTTCATCCCAACACAGTTTATAGGGCCATACGGTACATAGTTTTCAAGTTACAGACTAAGCTAAGCAAAAGTGAACCAGGCCTTTTTACTGTGAAAATGGCACTTTGGGACTGTGAAAGTGACATTTTGGCCCTGTTGTCCCAAACTGCCCCAGCACTTCCCACATTGCTCAAAGTGGCTAGCTTTCATCCCAACACAGTTTATAGGGCCATACGGTACATAGTTTTCAAGTTACAGACTAAGCTAAGCAAAATGAATCTTTTTTTTTTTACTGTGAAAATGGCACTTTGGGACTGTGAAAGGGTTAGGGTTAGGGTTAGGGTTTTGGCCCTGTTGTCCCAAACTGCCCCAGCACTTCCCACATTGCTCAAAGTGGCTAGCTTTCATCCCAACACAGTTTATAGGGCCATACGGTACATAGTTTTCAAGTTACAGACTAAGCTAAGCAAAAGTGAACCAGGCCTTTTTACTGTGAAAACGGCACTTTGGGACTGTGAAAGTGACATTTTGGCCCTGTTGTCCCAAACTGCCCCAGCACTTCCCACATTGCTCAAAGTGGCTAGCTTTCATCCCAACACAGTTTATAGGGCCATACGGTACATAGTTTTCAAGTTACAGACTAAGCTAAGCAAAAGTGAACCAGGCCTTTTTACTGTGAAAATGGCACTTTGGGACTGTGAAAGTGACATTTTGGCCCTGTTGTCCCAAACTGCCCCAGCACTTCCCACATTGCTCAAAGTGGCTAGCTTTCATCCCAACACAGTTTATAGGGCCATACGGTACATAGTTTTCAAGTTACAGACTAAGCTAAGCAAAATTAATCTTTTTTTTTTTACTGTGAAAATGGCACTTTGGGACTGTGAAAGGGTTAGGGTTAGGGTTAGGGTTTTGGCCCTGTTGTCCCAAACTGCCCCAGCACTTCCCACATTGCTCAAAGTGGCTAGCTTTCATCCCAACACAGTTTATAGGGCCATATGGTACATAGTTTTCAAGTTACAGACTAAGCTAAGCAAAAGTGAACCAGGCCTTTTTACTGTGAAAATGGCACTTTGGGACTGTGAAAGTGACATTTTGGCCCTGTTGTCCCAAACTGCCCCAGCACTTCCCACATTGCTCAAAGTGGCTAGCTTTCATCCCAACACAGTTTATAGGGCCATACGGTACATAGTTTCAAGTTACAGACTAAGCTAAGCAAAATGAATCTTTTTTTTTTTACTGTGAAAATGGCACTTTGGGACTGTGAAAGGGTTGGGGTTAGGGTTAGGGTTTTAGCCCTGTTGTCCCAAACTGCCCCAGCACTTCCCACATTGCTCAAAGTGGCTAGCTTTCATCCCAACACAGTTTATAGGGCCATACGGTACATAGTTTTCAAGTTACAGACTAAGCTAAGCAAAATGAATCTTTTTTTTTTTACTGTGAAAATGGCACTTTGGGACTGTGAAAGGGTTAGGGTCAGGGTTAGGGTTTTGGCCCTGTTGTCCCAAACTGCCCCAGCACTTCCCACATTGCTCAAAGTGGCTAGCTTTCATCCCAACACAGTTTATAGGGCCATACGGTACATAGTTTTCAAGTTACAGACTAAGCTAAGCAAAATGAATCTTTTTTTTTTTACTGTGAAAATGGCACTTTGGGACTGTGAAAGGGTTGGGGTTAGGGTTAGGGGTTTGGCCCTGTTGTCCCAAACTGCCCCAGCACTTCCCACATTGCTCAAAGTGGCTAGCTTTCATCCCAACACAGTTTATAGGGCCATACGGTACATAGTTTTCAAGTTACAGACTAAGCTAAGCAAAATGAATCTTTTTTTTTTTACTGTGAAAATGGCACTTTGGGACTGTGAAAGGGTTAGGGTTAGGGTTAGGGTTTTGGCCCTGTTGTCCCAAACTGCCCCAGCACTTCCCACATTGCTCAAAGTGGCTAGCTTTCATCCCAACACAGTTTATAGGGCCATACGGTACATAGTTTTCAAGTTACAGACTAAGCTAAGCAAAAGTGAACCAGGCCTTTTTACTGTGAAAATGGCACTTTGGGACTGTGAAAGTGACATTTTGGCCCTGTTGTCCCAAACTGCCCCAGCACTTCCCACATTGCTCAAAGTGGCTAGCTTTCATCCCAACACAGTTTATAGGGCCATACGGTACATAGTTTTCAAGTTACAGACTAAGCTAAGCAAAATGAATCTTTTTTTTTTTACTCTGAAAATGGCACTTTGGGACTGTGAAAGGGTTAGGGTTAGGGTTAGGGTTTTGGCCCTGTTGTCCCAAACTGCCCCAGCACTTCCCACATTGCTCAAAGTGGATAGCTTTCATCCCAACACAGTTTATAGGGCCATACGGTACATAGTTTTCAAGTTACAGACTAAGCTAAGCAAAAGTGAACCAGGCCTTTTTACTGTGAAAACGGCACTTTGGGACTGTGAAAGTGACATTTTGGCCCTGTTGTCCCAAACTGCCCCAGCACTTCCCACATTGCTCAAAGTGGCTAGCTTTCATCCCAACACAGTTTATAGGGCCATACGGTACATAGTTTTCAAGTTACAGACTAAGCTAAGCAAAAGTGAACCAGGCCTTTTTACTGTGAAAATGGCACTTTGGGACTGTGAAAGTGACATTTTGGCCCTGTTGTCCCAAACTGCCCCAGCACTTCCCACATTGCTCAAAGTGGCTAGCTTTCATCCCAACACAGTTTATAGGGCCATACGGTACATAGTTTTCAAGTTACAGACTAAGCTAAGCAAAAGTGAACCAGGCCTTTTTACTGTGAAAACGGCACTTTGGGACTGTGAAAGTGACATTTTGGCCCTGTTGTCCCAAACTGCCCCAGCACTTCCCACATTGCTCAAAGTGGCTAGCTTTCATCCCAACACAGTTTATAGGGCCATACGGTACATAGTTTTCAAGTTACAGACTAAGCTAAGCAAAAGTGAACCAGGCCTTTTTACTGTGAAAATGGCACTTTGGGACTGTGAAAGTGACATTTTGGCCCTGTTGTCCCAAACTGCCCCAGCACTTCCCACATTGCTCAAAGTGGCTAGCTTTCATCCCAACACAGTTTATAGGGCCATACGGTACATAGTTTTCAAGTTACAGACTAAGCTAAGCAAAATGAATCTTTTTTTTTTTACTGTGAAAATGGCACTTTGGGACTGTGAAAGGGTTAGGGTTAGGGTTAGGGTTTTGGCCCTGTTGTCCCAAACTGCCCCAGCACTTCCCACATTGCTCAAAGTGGCTAGCTTTCATCCCAACACAGTTTATAGGGCCATACGGTACATAGTTTTCAAGTTACAGACTAAGCTAAGCAAAAGTGAACCAGGCCTTTTTACTGTGAAAATGGCACTTTGGGACTGTGAAAGTGACATTTTGGCCCTGTTGTCCCAAACTGCCCCAGCACTTCCCACATTGCTCAAAGTGGCTAGCTTTCATCCCAACACAGTTTATAGGGCCATACGGTACATAGTTTTCAAGTTACAGACTAAGCTAAGCAAAATTAATCTTTTTTTTTTTACTGTGAAAATGGCACTTTGGGACTGTGAAAGGGTTGGGGTTAGGGTTAGGGTTTTGGCCCTGTTGTCCCAAACTGCCCCAGCACTTCCCACATTGCTCAAAGTGGCTAGCTTTCATCCCAACACAGTTTATAGGGCCATACGGTACATAGTTTTCAAGTTACAGACTAAGCTAAGCAAAATGAATCTTTTTTTTTTTACTGTGAAAATGGCACTTTGGGACTGTGAAAGGGTTAGGGTTAGGGTTAGGGTTTTGGCCCTGTTGTCCCAAACTGCCCCAGCACTTCCCACATTGCTCAAAGTGGCTAGCTTTCATCCCAACACAGTTTATAGGGCCATACGGTACATAGTTTTCAAGTTACAGACTAAGCTAAGCAAAAGTGAACCAGGCCTTTTTACTGTGAAAATGGCACTTTGGGACTGTGAAAGTGACATTTTGGCCCTGTTGTCCCAAACTGCCCCAGCACTTCCCACATTGCTCAAAGTGGCTAGTTTTCATCCCAACACAGTTTATAGGGCCATACGGTACATAGTTTTCAAGTTACAGACTAAGCTAAGCAAAATGAATCTTTTTTTTTTTACTGTGAAAATGGCACTTTGGGACTGTGAAAGGGTTAGGGTTAGGGTTAGGGTTTTGGCCCTGTTGTCCCAAACTGCCCCAGCACTTCCCACATTGCTCAAAGTGGCTAGCTTTCATCCCAACACAGTTTATAGGGCCATACGGTACATAGTTTTCAAGTTACAGACTAAGCTAAGCAAAATGAATCTTTTTTTTTTTACTGTGAAAATGGCACTTTGGGACTGTGAAAGGGTTAGGGTTAGGGTTAGGGTTTTGGCCCTGTTGTCCCAAACTGCCCCAGCACTTCCCACATTGCTCAAAGTGGCTAGCTTTCATCCCAACACAGTTTATAGGGCCATACGGTACATAGTTTTCAAGTTACAGACTAAGCTAAGCAAAAGTGAACCAGGCCTTTTTACTGTGAAAATGGCACTTTGGGACTGTGAAAGTGACATTTTGGCCCTGTTGTCCCAAACTGCCCCAGCACTTCCCACATTGCTCAAAGTGGCTAGCTTTCATCCCAACACAGTTTATAGGGCCATACGGTACATAGTTTTCAAGTTACAGACTAAGCTAAGCAAAATGAATCTTTTTTCTTTTACTGTGAAAATGGCACTTTGGGACTGTGAAAGGGTTGGGGTTAGGGTTAGGGTTTTGGCCCTGTTGTCCCAAACTGCCCCAGCACTTCCCACATTGCTCAAAGTGGCTAGCTTTCATCCCAACACAGTTTATAGGGCCATACGGTACATAGTTTTCAAGTTACAGACTAAGCTAAGCAAAATGAATCTTTTTTTTTTTACTGTGAAAATGGCACTTTGGGACTGTGAAAGGGTTAGGGTTAGGGTTAGGGTTTTGGCCCTGTTGTCCCAAACTGCCCCAGCACTTCCCACATTGCTCAAAGTGGCTAGCTTTCATCCCAACACAGTTTATAGGGCCATACGGTACATAGTTTTCAAGTTACAGACTAAGCTAAGCAAAAGTGAACCAGGCCTTTTTACTGTGAAAATGGCACTTTGGGACTGTGAAAGTGACATTTTGGCCCTGTTGTCCCAAACTGCCCCAGCACTTCCCACATTGCTCAAAGTGGCTAGCTTTCATCCCAACACAGTTTATAGGGCCATACGGTACATAGTTTTCAAGTTACAGACTAAGCTAAGCAAAATTAATCTTTTTTTTTTTACTGTGAAAATGGCACTTTGGGACTGTGAAAGGGTTGGGGTTAGGGTTAGGGTTTTGGCCCTGTTGTCCCAAACTGCCCCAGCACTTCCCACATTGCTCAAAGTGGCTAGCTTTCATCCCAACACAGTTTATAGGGCCATACGGTACATAGTTTTCAAGTTACAGACTAAGCTAAGCAAAATGAATCTTTTTTTTTTTACTGTGAAAATGGCACTTTGGGACTGTGAAAGGGTTAGGGTTAGGGTTTTGGCCCTGTTGTCCCAAACTGCCCCAGCACTTCCCACATTGCTCAAAGTGGCTAGCTTTCATCCCAACACAGTTTATAGGGCCATACGGTACATAGTTTTCAAGTTACAGACTAAGCTAAGCAAAAGTGAACCAGGCCTTTTTACTGTGAAAATGGCACTTTGGGACTGTGAAAGTGACATTTTGGCCCTGTTGTCCCAAACTGCCCCAGCACTTCCCACATTGCTCAAAGTGGCTAGCTTTCATCCCAACACAGTTTATAGGGCCATACGGTACATAGTTTTCAAGTTACAGACTAAGCTAAGCAAAATGAATCTTTTTTTTTTTACTGTGAAAATGGCACTTTGGGACTGTGAAAGGGTTAGGGTTAGGGTTAGGGTTTTGGCCCTGTTGTCCCAAACTGCCCCAGCACTTCCCACATTGCTCAAAGTGGCTAGCTTTCATCCCAACACAGTTTATAGGGCCATACGGTACATAGTTTTCAAGTTACAGACTAAGCTAAGCAAAAGTGAACCAGGCCTTTTTACTGTGAAAACGGCACTTTGGGACTGTGAAAGTGACATTTTGGCCCTGTTGTCCCAAACTGCCCCAGCACTTCCCACATTGCTCAAAGTGGCTAGCTTTCATCCCAACACAGTTTATAGGGCCATACGGTACATAGTTTTCAAGTTACAGACTAAGCTAAGCAAAAGTGAACCAGGCCTTTTTACTGTGAAAACGGCACTTTGGGACTGTGAAAGTGACATTTTGGCCCTGTTGTCCCAAACTGCCCCAGCACTTCCCACATTGCTCAAAGTGGCTAGCTTTCATCCCAACACAGTTTATAGGGCCATACGGTACATAGTTTTCAAGTTACAGACTAAGCTAAGCAAAAGTGAACCAGGCCTTTTTACTGTGAAAATGGCACTTTGGGACTGTGAAAGTGACATTTTGGCCCTGTTGTCCCAAACTACCCCAGCACTTCCCACATTGCTCAAAGTGGCTAGCTTTCATCCCAACACAGTTTATAGGGCCATACGGTACATAGTTTTCAAGTTACAGACTAAGCTAAGCAAAAGTGAACCAGGCCTTTTTACTGTGAAAATGGCACTTTGGGACTGTGAAAGTGACATTTTGGCCCTGTTGTCCCAAACTGCCCCAGCACTTCCCACATTGCTCAAAGTGGCTAGCTTTCATCCCAACACAGTTTATAGGGCCATACGGTACATAGTTTTCAAGTTACAGACTAAGCTAAGCAAAATTAATCTTTTTTTTTTTTTTACTGTGAAAATGGCACTTTGGGACTGTGAAAGGGTTAGGGTTAGGGTTAGGGTTTTGGCCCTGTTGTCCCAAACTGCCCTAGCACTTCCCACATTGCTCAAAGTGGCTAGCTTTCATCCCAACACAGTTTATAGGGCCATACGGTACATAGTTTTCAAGTTACAGACTAAGCTAAGCAAAATTAATCTTTTTTTTTTACTGTGAAAATGGCACTTTGGGACTGTGAAAGGGTTAGGGTTAGGGTTTTGGCCCTGTTGTCCCAAACTGCCCCAGCACTTCCCACATTGCTCAAAGTGGCTAGCTTTCATCCCAACACAGTTTATAGGGCCATACGGTACATAGTTTTCAAGTTACAGACTAAGCTAAGCAAAAGTGAACCAGGCCTTTTTACTGTGAAAACGGCACTTTGGGACTGTGAAAGTGACATTTTGGCCCTGTTGTCCCAAACTGCCCCAGCACTTCCCACATTGCTCAAAGTGGCTAGCTTTCATCCCAACACAGTTTATAGGGCCATACGGTACATAGTTTTCAAGTTACAGACTAAGCTAAGCAAAAGTGAACCAGGCCTTTTTACTGTGAAAACGGCACTTTGGGACTGTGAAAGTGACATTTTGGCCCTGTTGTCCCAAACTGCCCCAGCACTTCCCACATTGCTCAAAGTGGCTAGCTTTCATCCCAACACAGTTTATAGGGCCATACGGTACATAGTTTTCAAGTTACAGACTAAGCTAAGCAAAAGTGAACCAGGCCTTTTTACTGTGAAAATGGCACTTTGGGACTGTGAAAGTGACATTTTGGCCCTATTGTCCCAAACTGCCCCAGCACTTCCCACATTGCTCAAAGTGGCTAGCTTTCATCCCAACACAGTTTATAGGGCCATACGGTACATAGTTTTCAAGTTACAGACTAAGCTAAGCAAAAGTGAACCAGGCCTTTTTACTGTGAAAATGGCACTTTGGGACTGTGAAAGTGACATTTTGGCCCTGTTGTCCCAAACTGCCCCAGCACTTCCCACATTGCTCAAAGTGGCTAGCTTTCATCCCAACACAGTTTATAGGGCCATACGGTACATAGTTTTCAAGTTACAGACTAAGCTAAGCAAAATGAATCTTTTTTTTTTTACTGTGAAAATGGCACTTTGGGACTGTGAAAGGGTTGGGGTTAGGGTTAGGGTTTTGGCCCTGTTGTCCCAAACTGCCCCAGCACTTCCCACATTGCTCAAAGTGGCTAGCTTTCATCCCAACACAGTTTATAGGGCCATACGGTACATAGTTTTCAAGTTACAGACTAAGCTAAGCAAAATGAATCTTTTTTTTTTTACTGTGAAAATGGCACTTTGGGACTGTGAAAGGGTTAGGGTTAGGGTTAGGGTTTTGGCCCTGTTGTCCCAAACTGCCCCAGCACTTCCCACATTGCTCAAAGTGGCTAGCTTTCATCCCAACACAGTTTATAGGGCCATACGGTACATAGTTTTCAAGTTACAGACTAAGCTAAGCAAAAGTGAACCAGGCCTTTTTACTGTGAAAATGGCACTTTGAGACTGTGAAAGTGACATTTTGGCCCTGTTGTCCCAAACTGCCCCAGCACTTCCCACATTGCTCAAAGTGGCTAGCTTTCATCCCAACACAGTTTATAGGGCCATACGGTACATAGTTTTCAAGTTACAGACTAAGCTAAGCAAAATGAATCTTTTTTTTTGTTACTGTGAAAATGGCACTTTGGGACTGTGAAAGGGTTAGGGTTAGGGTTAGGGTTTTGGCCCTGTTGTCCCAAACTGCCCCAGCACTTCCCACATTGCTCAAAGTGGCTAGCTTTCATCCCAACACAGTTTATAGGGCCATACGGTACATAGTTTTCAAGTTACAGACTAAGCTAAGCAAAAGTGAACCAGGCCTTTTTACTGTGAAAACGGCACTTTGGGACTGTGAAAGTGACATTTTGGCCCTGTTGTCCCAAACTGCCCCAGCACTTCCCACATTGCTCAAAGTGGCTAGCTTTCATCCCAACACAGTTTATAGGGCCATACGGTACATAGTTTTCAAGTTACAGACTAAGCTAAGCAAAAGTGAACCAGGCCTTTTTACTGTGAAAATGGCACTTTGGGACTGTGAAAGTGACATTTTGGCCCTGTTGTCCCAAACTGCCCCAGCACTTCCCACATTGCTCAAAGTGGCTAGCTTTCATCCCAACACAGTTTATAGGGCCATACGGTACATAGTTTTCAAGTTACAGACTAAGCTAAGCAAAAGTGAACCAGGCCTTTTTACTGTGAAAATGGCACTTTGGGACTGTGAAAGTGACATTTTGGCCCTGTTGTCCCAAACTGCCCCAGCACTTCCCACATTGCTCAAAGTGGCTAGCTTTCATCCCAACACAGTTTATAGGGCCATACGGTACATAGTTTTCAAGTTACAGACTAAGCTAAGCTAAATGAATCTTTTTTTTTTTTTTTACTGTGAAAATGGCACTTTGGGACTGTGAAAGGGTTAGGGTTAGGGTTAGGCTTTTGGCCCTGTTGTCCCAAACTGCCCTAGCACTTCCCACATTGCTCAAAGTGGCTAGCTTTCATCCCAACACAGTTTATAGGGCCATACGGTACATAGTTTTCAAGTTACAGACTAAGCTAAGCAAAATTAATCTTTTTTTTTTACTGTGAAAATGGCACTTTGGGACTGTGAAAGGGTTAGGGTTAGGGTTTTGGCCCTGTTGTCCCAAACTGCCCCAGCACTTCCCACATTGCTCAAAGTGGCTAGCTTTCATCCCAACACAGTTTATAGGGCCATACGGTACATAGTTTTCAAGTTACAGACTAAGCTAAGCAAAAGTGAACCAGGCCTTTTTACTGTGAAAATGGCACTTTGGGACTGTGAAAGTGACATTTTGGCCCTGTTGTCCCAAACTGCCCCAGCACTTCCCACATTGCTCAAAGTGGCTAGCTTTCATCCCAACACAGTTTATAGGGCCATACGGTACATAGTTTTCAAGTTACAGACTAAGCTAAGCAAAAGTGAACCAGGCCTTTTTACTGTGAAAATGGCACTTTGGGACTGTGAAAGTGACATTTTGGCCCTGTTGTCCCAAACTGCCCCAGCACTTCCCACATTGCTCAAAGTGGCTAGCTTTCATCCCAACACAGTTTATAGGGCCATACGGTACATAGTTTTCAAGTTACAGACTAAGCTAAGCAAAAGTGAACCAGGCCTTTTTACTGTGAAAACGGCACTTTGGGACTGTGAAAGTGACATTTTGGCCCTGTTGTCCCAAACTGCCCCAGCACTTCCCACATTGCTCAAAGTGGCTAGCTTTCATCCCAACACAGTTTATAGGGCCATACGGTACATAGTTTTCAAGTTACAGACTAAGCTAAGCAAAAGTGAACCAGGCCTTTTTACTGTGAAAACGGCACTTTGGGACTGTGAAAGTGACATTTTGGCCCTGTTGTCCCAAACTGCCCCAGCACTTCCCACATTGCTCAAAGTGGCTAGCTTTCATCCCAACACAGTTTATAGGGCCATACGGTACATAGTTTTCAAGTTACAGACTAAGCTAAGCAAAAGTGAACCAGGCCTTTTTACTGTGAAAATGGCACTTTGGGACTGTGAAAGTGACATTTTGGCCCTGTTGTCCCAAACTGCCCCAGCACTTCCCACATTGCTCAAAGTGGCTAGCTTTCATCCCAACACAGTTTATAGGGCCATACGGTACATAGTTTTCAAGTTACAGACTAAGCTAAGCAAAATGAATCTTTTTTTTTTTACTGTGAAAATGGCACTTTGGGACTGTGAAAGGGTTAGGGTTAGGGTTAGGGTTTTGGCCCTGTTGTCCCAAACTGCCCCAGCACTTCCCACATTGCTCAAAGTGGCTAGCTTTCATCCCAACACAGTTTATAGGGCCATACGGTACATAGTTTTCAAGTTACAGACTAAGCTAAGCAAAAGTGAACCAGGCCTTTTTACTGTGAAAACGGCACTTTGGGACTGTGAAAGTGACATTTTGGCCCTGTTGTCCCAAACTGCCCCAGCACTTCCCACATTGCTCAAAGTGGCTAGCTTTCATCCCAACACAGTTTATAGGGCCATACGGTACATAGTTTTCAAGTTACAGACTAAGCTAAGCAAAAGTGAACCAGGCCTTTTTACTGTGAAAACGGCACTTTGGGACTGTGAAAGTGACATTTTGGCCCTGTTGTCCCAAACTGCCCCAGCACTTCCCACATTGCTCAAAGTGGCTAGCTTTCATCCCAACACAGTTTATAGGGCCATACGGTACATAGTTTTCAAGTTACAGACTAAGCTAAGCAAAAGTGAACCAGGCCTTTTTACTGTGAAAATGGCACTTTGGGACTGTGAAAGTGACATTTTGGCCCTGTTGTCCCAAACTACCCCAGCACTTCCCACATTGCTCAAAGTGGCTAGCTTTCATCCCAACACAGTTTATAGGGCCATACGGTACATAGTTTTCAAGTTACAGACTAAGCTAAGCAAAAGTGAACCAGGCCTTTTTACTGTGAAAATGGCACTTTGGGACTGTGAAAGTGACATTTTGGCCCTGTTGTCCCAAACTGCCCCAGCACTTCCCACATTGCTCAAAGTGGCTAGCTTTCATCCCAACACAGTTTATAGGGCCATACGGTACATAGTTTTCAAGTTACAGACTAAGCTAAGCAAAATTAATCTTTTTTTTTTTTTTTACTGTGAAAATGGCACTTTGGGACTGTGAAAGGGTTAGGGTTAGGGTTAGGGTTTTGGCCCTGTTGTCCCAAACTGCCCTAGCACTTCCCACATTGCTCAAAGTGGCTAGCTTTCATCCCAACACAGTTTATAGGGCCATACGGTACATAGTTTTCAAGTTACAGACTAAGCTAAGCAAAATTAATCTTTTTTTTTTACTGTGAAAATGGCACTTTGGGACTGTGAAAGGGTTAGGGTTAGGGTTTTGGCCCTGTTGTCCCAAACTGCCCCAGCACTTCCCACATTGCTCAAAGTGGCTAGCTTTCATCCCAACACAGTTTATAGGGCCATACGGTACATAGTTTTCAAGTTACAGACTAAGCTAAGCAAAAGTGAACCAGGCCTTTTTACTGTGAAAATGGCACTTTGGGACTGTGAAAGTGACATTTTGGCCCTGTTGTCCCAAACTGCCCCAGCACTTCCCACATTGCTCAAAGTGGCTAGCTTTCATCCCAACACAGTTTATAGGGCCATACGGTACATAGTTTTCAAGTTACAGACTAAGCTAAGCAAAAGTGAACCAGGCCTTTTTACTGTGAAAATGGCACTTTGGGACTGTGAAAGTGACATTTTGGCCCTGTTGTCCCAAACTGCCCCAGCACTTCCCACATTGCTCAAAGTGGCTAGCTTTCATCCCAACACAGTTTATAGGGCCATACGGTACATAGTTTTCAAGTTACAGACTAAGCTAAGCAAAAGTGAACCAGGCCTTTTTACTGTGAAAACGGCACTTTGGGACTGTGAAAGTGACATTTTGGCCCTGTTGTCCCAAACTGCCCCAGCACTTCCCACATTGCTCAAAGTGGCTAGCTTTCATCCCAACACAGTTTATAGGGCCATACGGTACATAGTTTTCAAGTTACAGACTAAGCTAAGCAAAAGTGAACCAGGCCTTTTTACTGTGAAAACGGCACTTTGGGACTGTGAAAGTGACATTTTGGCCCTGTTGTCCCAAACTGCCCCAGCACTTCCCACATTGCTCAAAGTGGCTAGCTTTCATCCCAACACAGTTTATAGGGCCATACGGTACATAGTTTTCAAGTTACAGACTAAGCTAAGCAAAAGTGAACCAGGCCTTTTTACTGTGAAAATGGCACTTTGGGACTGTGAAAGTGACATTTTGGCCCTGTTGTCCCAAACTGCCCCAGCACTTCCCACATTGCTCAAAGTGGCTAGCTTTCATCCCAACACAGTTTATAGGGCCATACGGTACATAGTTTTCAAGTTACAGACTAAGCTAAGCAAAAGTGAACCAGGCCTTTTTACTGTGAAAATGGCACTTTGGGACTGTGAAAGTGACATTTTGGCCCTGTTGTCCCAAACTGCCCCAGCACTTCCCACATTGCTCAAAGTGGCTAGCTTTCATCCCAACACAGTTTATAGGGCCATACGGTACATAGTTTTCAAGTTACAGACTAAGCTAAGCAAAATGAATCTTTTTTTTTTTACTGTGAAAATGGCACTTTGGGACTGTGAAAGGGTTGGGGTTAGGGTTAGGGTTTTGGCCCTGTTGTCCCAAACTGCCCCAGCACTTCCCACATTGCTCAAAGTGGCTAGCTTTCATCCCAACACAGTTTATAGGGCCATACGGTACATAGTTTTCAAGTTACAGACTAAGCTAAGCAAAATGAATCTTTTTTTTTTTACTGTGAAAATGGCACTTTGGGACTGTGAAAGGGTTAGGGTTAGGGTTAGGGTTTTGGCCCTGTTGTCCCAAACTGCCCCAGCACTTCCCACATTGCTCAAAGTGGCTAGCTTTCATCCCAACACAGTTTATAGGGCCATACGGTACATAGTTTTCAAGTTACAGACTAAGCTAAGCAAAAGTGAACCAGGCCTTTTTACTGTGAAAATGGCACTTTGGGACTGTGAAAGTGACATTTTGGCCCTGTTGTCCCAAACTGCCCCAGCACTTCCCACATTGCTCAAAGTGGCTAGCTTTCATCCCAACACAGTTTATAGGGCCATACGGTACATAGTTTTCAAGTTACAGACTAAGCTAAGCAAAATGAATCTTTTTTTTTTTACTGTGAAAATGGCACTTTGGGACTGTGAAAGGGTTAGGGTTAGGGTTAGGGTTTTGGCCCTGTTGTCCCAAACTGCCCCAGCACTTCCCACATTGCTCAAAGTGGCTAGCTTTCATCCCAACACAGTTTATAGGGCCATACGGTACATAGTTTTCAAGTTACAGACTAAGCTAAGCAAAAGTGAACCAGGCCTTTTTACTGTGAAAACGGCACTTTGGGACTGTGAAAGTGACATTTTGGCCCTGTTGTCCCAAACTGCCCCAGCACTTCCCACATTGCTCAAAGTGGCTAGCTTTCATCCCAACACAGTTTATAGGGCCATACGGTACATAGTTTTCAAGTTACAGACTAAGCTAAGCAAAAGTGAACCAGGCCTTTTTACTGTGAAAATGGCACTTTGGGACTGTGAAAGTGACATTTTGGCCCTGTTGTCCCAAACTGCCCCAGCACTTCCCACATTGCTCAAAGTGGCTAGCTTTCATCCCAACACAGTTTATAGGGCCATACGGTACATAGTTTTCAAGTTACAGACTAAGCTAAGCAAAAGTGAACCAGGCCTTTTTACTGTGAAAATGGCACTTTGGGACTGTGAAAGTGACATTTTGGCCCTGTTGTCCCAAACTGCCCCAGCACTTCCCACATTGCTCAAAGTGGCTAGCTTTCATCCCAACACAGTTTATAGGGCCATACGGTACATAGTTTTCAAGTTACAGACTAAGCTAAGCTAAATGAATCTTTTTTTTTTTTTTTACTGTGAAAATGGCACTTTGGGACTGTGAAAGGGTTAGGGTTAGGGTTAGGGTTTTGGCCCTGTTGTCCCAAACTGCCCTAGCACTTCCCACATTGCTCAAAGTGGCTAGCTTTCATCCCAACACAGTTTATAGGGCCATACGGTACATAGTTTTCAAGTTACAGACTAAGCTAAGCAAAATTAATCTTTTTTTTTTACTGTGAAAATGGCACTTTGGGACTGTGAAAGGGTTAGGGTTAGGGTTTTGGCCCTGTTGTCCCAAACTGCCCCAGCACTTCCCACATTGCTCAAAGTGGCTAGCTTTCATCCCAACACAGTTTATAGGGCCATACGGTACATAGTTTTCAAGTTACAGACTAAGCTAAGCAAAAGTGAACCAGGCCTTTTTACTGTGAAAATGGCACTTTGGGACTGTGAAAGTGACATTTTGGCCCTGTTGTCCCAAACTGCCCCAGCACTTCCCACATTGCTCAAAGTGGCTAGCTTTCATCCCAACACAGTTTATAGGGCCATACGGTACATAGTTTTCAAGTTACAGACTAAGCTAAGCAAAAGTGAACCAGGCCTTTTTACTGTGAAAATGGCACTTTGGGACTGTGAAAGTGACATTTTGGCCCTGTTGTCCCAAACTGCCCCAGCACTTCCCACATTGCTCAAAGTGGCTAGCTTTCATCCCAACACAGTTTATAGGGCCATACGGTACATAGTTTTCAAGTTACAGACTAAGCTAAGCAAAAGTGAACCAGGCCTTTTTACTGTGAAAACGGCACTTTGGGACTGTGAAAGTGACATTTTGGCCCTGTTGTCCCAAACTGCCCCAGCACTTCCCACATTGCTCAAAGTGGCTAGCTTTCATCCCAACACAGTTTATAGGGCCATACGGTACATAGTTTTCAAGTTACAGACTAAGCTAAGCAAAAGTGAACCAGGCCTTTTTACTGTGAAAACGGCACTTTGGGACTGTGAAAGTGACATTTTGGCCCTGTTGTCCCAAACTGCCCCAGCACTTCCCACATTGCTCAAAGTGGCTAGCTTTCATCCCAACACAGTTTATAGGGCCATACGGTACATAGTTTTCAAGTTACAGACTAAGCTAAGCAAAAGTGAACCAGGCCTTTTTACTGTGAAAACGGCACTTTGGGACTGTGAAAGTGACATTTTGGCCCTGTTGTCCCAAACTGCCCCAGCACTTCCCACATTGCTCAAAGTGGCTAGCTTTCATCCCAACACAGTTTATAGGGCCATACGGTACATAGTTTTCAAGTTACAGACTAAGCTAAGCAAAAGTGAACCAGGCCTTTTTACTGTGAAAATGGCACTTTGGGACTGTGAAAGTGACATTTTGGCCCTGTTGTCCCAAACTGCCCCAGCACTTCCCACATTGCTCAAAGTGGCTAGCTTTCATCCCAACACAGTTTATAGGGCCATACGGTACATAGTTTTCAAGTTACAGACTAAGCTAAGCAAAAGTGAACCAGGCCTTTTTACTGTGAAAATGGCACTTTGGGACTGTGAAAGTGACATTTTGGCCCTGTTGTCCCAAACTGCCCCAGCACTTCCCACATTGCTCAAAGTGGCTAGCTTTCATCCCAACACAGTTTATAGGGCCATACGGTACATAGTTTTCAAGTTACAGACTAAGCTAAGCAAAATGAATCTTTTTTTTTTTACTGTGAAAATGGCACTTTGGGACTGTGAAAGGGTTGGGGTTAGGGTTAGGGTTTTGGCCCTGTTGTCCCAAACTGCCCCAGCACTTCCCACATTGCTCAAAGTGGCTAGCTTTCATCCCAACACAGTTTATAGGGCCATACGGTACATAGTTTTCAAGTTACAGACTAAGCTAAGCAAAATGAATCTTTTTTTTTTTACTGTGAAAATGGCACTTTGGGACTGTGAAAGGGTTAGGGTTAGGGTTAGGGTTTTGGCCCTGTTGTCCCAAACTGCCCCAGCACTTCCCACATTGCTCAAAGTGGCTAGCTTTCATCCAAACACAGTTTATAGGGCCATACGGTACATAGTTTTCAAGTTACAGACTAAGCTAAGCAAAAGTGAACCAGGCCTTTTTACTGTGAAAATGGCACTTTGGGACTGTGAAAGTGACATTTTGGCCCTGTTGTCCCAAACTGCCCCAGCACTTCCCACATTGCTCAAAGTGGCTAGCTTTCATCCCAACACAGTTTATAGGGCCATACGGTACATAGTTTTCAAGTTACAGACTAAGCTAAGCAAAATGAATCTTTTTTTTTTTACTGTGAAAATGGCACTTTGGGACTGTGAAAGGGTTAGGGTTAGGGTTAGGGTTTTGGCCCTGTTGTCCCAAACTGCCCCAGCACTTCCCACATTGCTCAAAGTGGCTAGCTTTCATCCCAACACAGTTTATAGGGCCATACGGTACATAGTTTTCAAGTTACAGACTAAGCTAAGCAAAAGTGAACCAGGCCTTTTTACTGTGAAAACGGCACTTTGGGACTGTGAAAGTGACATTTTGGCCCTGTTGTCCCAAACTGCCCCAGCACTTCCCACATTGCTCAAAGTGGCTAGCTTTCATCCCAACACAGTTTATAGGGCCATACGGTACATAGTTTTCAAGTTACAGACTAAGCTAAGCAAAAGTGAACCAGGCCTTTTTACTGTGAAAATGGCACTTTGGGACTGTGAAAGTGACATTTTGGCCCTGTTGTCCCAAACTGCCCCAGCACTTCCCACATTGCTCAAAGTGGCTAGCTTTCATCCCAACACAGTTTATAGGGCCATACGGTACATAGTTTTCAAGTTACAGACTAAGCTAAGCAAAAGTGAACCAGGCCTTTTTACTGTGAAAATGGCACTTTGGGACTGTGAAAGTGACATTTTGGCCCTGTTGTCCCAAACTGCCCCAGCACTTCCCACATTGCTCAAAGTGGCTAGCTTTCATCCCAACACAGTTTATAGGGCCATACGGTACATAGTTTTCAAGTTACAGACTAAGCTAAGCTAAATGAATCTTTTTTTTTTTTTTTACTGTGAAAATGGCACTTTGGGACTGTGAAAGGGTTAGGGTTAGGGTTAGGGTTTTGGCCCTGTTGTCCCAAACTGCCCTAGCACTTCCCACATTGCTCAAAGTGGCTAGCTTTCATCCCAACACAGTTTATAGGGCCATACGGTACATAGTTTTCAAGTTACAGACTAAGCTAAGCAAAATTAATCTTTTTTTTTTACTGTGAAAATGGCACTTTGGGACTGTGAAAGGGTTAGGGTTTTGGCCCTGTTGTCCCAAACTGCCCCAGCACTTCCCACATTGCTCAAAGTGGCTAGCTTTCATCCCAACACAGTTTATAGGGCCATACGGTACATAGTTTTCAAGTTACAGACTAAGCTAAGCAAAAGTGAACCAGGCCTTTTTACTGTGAAAATGGCACTTTGGGACTGTGAAAGTGACATTTTGGCCCTGTTGTCCCAAACTGCCCCAGCACTTCCCACATTGCTCAAAGTGGCTAGCTTTCATCCCAACACAGTTTATAGGGCCATACGGTACATAGTTTTCAAGTTACAGACTAAGCTAAGCAAAAGTGAACCAGGCCTTTTTACTGTGAAAATGGCACTTTGGGACTGTGAAAGTGACATTTTGGCCCTGTTGTCCCAAACTGCCCCAGCACTTCCCACATTGCTCAAAGTGGCTAGCTTTCATCCCAACACAGTTTATAGGGCCATACGGTACATAGTTTTCAAGTTACAGACTAAGCTAAGCAAAAGTGAACCAGGCCTTTTTACTGTGAAAACGGCACTTTGGGACTGTGAAAGTGACATTTTGGCCCTGTTGTCCCAAACTGCCCCAGCACTTCCCACATTGCTCAAAGTGGCTAGCTTTCATCCCAACACAGTTTATAGGGCCATACGGTACATAGTTTTCAAGTTACAGACTAAGCTAAGCAAAAGTGAACCAGGCCTTTTTACTGTGAAAATGGCACTTTGGGACTGTGAAAGTGACATTTTGGCCCTGTTGTCCCAAACTGCCCCAGCACTTCCCACATTGCTCAAAGTGGCTAGCTTTCATCCCAACACAGTTTATAGGGCCATACGGTACATAGTTTTCAAGTTACAGACTAAGCTAAGCAAAAGTGAACCAGGCCTTTTTACTGTGAAAATGGCACTTTGGGACTGTAAAAGTGACATTTTGGCCCTGTTGTCCCAAACTGCCCCAGCACTTCCCACATTGCTCAAAGTGGCTAGCTTTCATCCCAACACAGTTTATAGGGCCATACGGTACATAGTTTTCAAGTTACAGACTAAGCTAAGCAAAAGTGAACCAGGCCTTTTTACTGTGAAAATGGCACTTTGGGACTGTGAAAGTGACATTTTGGCCCTGTTGTCCCAAACTGCCCCAGCACTTCCCACATTGCTCAAAGTGGCTAGCTTTCATCCCAACACAGTTTATAGGGCCATACGGTACATAGTTTTCAAGTTACAGACTAAGCTAAGCAAAAGTGAACCAGGCCTTTTTACTGTGAAAACGGCACTTTGGGACTGTGAAAGTGACATTTTGGCCCTGTTGTCCCAAACTGCCCCAGCACTTCCCACATTGCTCAAAGTGGCTAGCTTTCATCCCAACACAGTTTATAGGGCCATACGGTACATAGTTTTCAAGTTACAGACTAAGCTAAGCAAAAGTGAACCAGGCCTTTTTACTGTGAAAATGGCACTTTGGGACTGTGAAAGTGACATTTTGGCCCTGTTGTCCCAAACTGCCCCAGCACTTCCCACATTGCTCAAAGTGGCTAGCTTTCATCCCAACACAGTTTATAGGGCCATACGGTACATAGTTTTCAAGTTACAGACAAAGCTAAGCAAAAGTGAACCAGGCCTTTTTACTGTGAAAATGGCACTTTGGGACTGTGAAAGTGACATTTTGGCCCTGTTGTCCCAAACTGCCCCAGCACTTCCCACATTGCTCAAAGTGGCTAGCTTTCATCCCAACACAGTTTATAGGGCCATACGGTACATAGTTTTCAAGTTACAGACTAAGCTAAGCAAAATGAATTTTTTTTTTTTTTACTGTGAAAATGGCACTTTGGGACTGTGAAAGGGTTAGGGTTAGGGTTAGGGTTTTGGCCCTGTTGTCCCAAACTGCCCCAGCACTTCCCACATTGCTCAAAGTGGCTAGCTTTCATCCCAACACAGTTTATAGGGCCATACGGTACATAGTTTTCAAGTTACAGACTAAGCTAAGCAAAAGTGAACCAGGCCTTTTTACTGTGAAAACGGCACTTTGGGACTGTGAAAGTGACATTTTGGCCCTGTTGTCCCAAACTGCCCAAGCACTTCCCACATTGCTCAAAGTGGCTAGCTTTCATCCCAACACAGTTTATAGGGCCATACGGTACATAGTTTTCAAGTTACAGACTAAGCTAAGCAAAAGTGAACCAGGCCTTTTTACTGTGAAAATGGCACTTTGGGACTGTGAAAGTGACATTTTGGCCCTGTTGTCCCAAACTGCCCCAGCACTTCCCACATTGCTCAAAGTGGCTAGCTTTCATCCCAACACAGTTTATAGGGCCATACGGTACATAGTTTTCAAGTTACAGACTAAGCTAAGCAAAAGTGAACCAGGCCTTTTTACTGTGAAAATGGCACTTTGGGACTGTGAAAGTGACATTTTGGCCCTGTTGTCCCAAACTGCCCCAGCACTTCCCACATTGCTCAAAGTGGCTAGCTTTCATCCCAACACAGTTTATAGGGCCATACGGTACATAGTTTTCAAGTTACAGACTAAGCTAAGCAAAAGTGAACCAGGCCTTTTTACTGTGAAAACGGCACTTTGGGACTGTGAAAGTGACATTTTGGCCCTGTTGTCCCAAACTGCCCCAGCACTTCCCACATTGCTCAAAGTGGCTAGCTTTCATCCCAACACAGTTTATAGGGCCATACGGTACATAGTTTTCAAGTTACAGACTAAGCTAAGCAAAAGTGAACCAGGCCTTTTTACTGTGAAAATGGCACTTTGGGACTGTGAAAGTGACATTTTGGCCCTGTTGTCCCAAACTGCCCCAGCACTTCCCACATTGCTCAAAGTGGCTAGCTTTCATCCAAACACAGTTTATAGGGCCATACGGTACATAGTTTTCAAGTTACAGACTAAGCTAAGCAAAAGTGAACCAGGCCTTTTTACTGTGAAAATGGCACTTTGGGACTGTGAAAGTGACATTTTGGCCCTGTTGTCCCAAACTGCCCCAGCACTTCCCACATTGCTCAAAGTGGCTAGCTTTCATCCCAACACAGTTTATAGGGCCATACGGTACATAGTTTTCAAGTTACAGACTAAGCTAAGCAAAAGTGAACCAGGCCTTTTTACTGTTTAATAATATACTTAATAATATAGTTTAATAATATACTTTAATAATATAGTTTAATAATATACTTTAATACTATAGTTTAATAATATAGTTTAATAATATAGTTTAATAATATAGTTTAATAATATACTTTAATAATATACTTTAATAATATACTTTAATAATATACTTTATTAATATAGTTTAATAATATAGTTTAATAATATAGTTTAATAATATACTTAATAATATAGTTTAATAATATACTTTAATAATATACTTTAATAATATACTTTATTAATATACTTTAATAATATAGTTTAATAATATACTTAATAATATAGTTTAATAATATACTTTAATAATATACTTTAATAATATAGTTTAATAATATACTGTAATAATATAGTTTAATAATATAGTTTAATAATATACTTAATAATATACTTTAATAATATAGTTTAATAATATACTTTAATAATATACTTTAATAATATACTTTATACTATAGTTTAATAATATAGTTTAATAATATAGTTTAATAATATAGTTTAATAATATAGTTTAATAATATACTTTAATAATATACTTTAATAATATACTTTAATAATATACTTAATAATATACTTTAATAATATACTTTAATAATATACTTTAATAATATAGTTTAATAATATACTTTAATAATATACTTTAATAATATACTTTAATAATATACTTTAATAATATACTTTAATAATATACTTTAATAATATACTTTAATAATATACTTTAATAATATACTTAATAATATACTTTAATAATATAGTTTAATAATATAGTTTAATAATATAGTTTAATAATATACTTTAATAATATACTTTAATAATATACTTTAATAATATACTTTAATAATATACTTTAATAATATACTTTAATAATATAGTTTAATAATATACTTTAATAATATACTTTAATAATATACTTTAATAATATAGTTTAATAATATACTTAATAATATACTTTAATAATATAGTTTAATAATATACTTAATAATATAGTTTAATAATATAGTTTAATAATATAGTTTAATAATATACTTTAATAATATACTTTAATAATATACTTTAATAATATAGTTGAATAATATAGTTTAATAATATACTTTAATAATATACTTTAATAATATAGTTTAATAATATACTTTAAAAATATACTTTAATAATATAGTTTAATAATATAGTTTAATAATATAGTTTAATAATATACTTAATAATATAGTTTAATAATATAGTTTAATACTATAGTTTAATAATATAGTTTAATAATATAGTTTAATAATATACTTAATAATATAGTTTAATAATATAGTTTAATAATATAGTTTAATAATATAGTTTAATAATATACTTTAAAAATATACTTTAATACTATACTTTAATAATATAGTTTAATAATATACTTAATAATATAGTTTAATAATATAGTTTAATACTATAGTTTAATAATATAGTTTAATAATATACTTAATAATATAGTTTAATAATATACTTTAATAATATAGTTTAATAATATACTTTAATACTATAGTTTAATAATATAGTTTAATAATATAGTTTAATAATATAGTTTAATAATATAGTTTAATAATATACTTTAATAATATACTTTATTAATATAGTTTAATAATATACTTTAATAATATAGTTTAATAATATACTTAACACATAGACTGCTACAGGTTCTAGCGGACCAAGGCTTACTGGTGCTGAAGGCTTAACATGGGCTTTTTGAGCTTTTTGGGGGGCCCACAGCGAGGGGCCTCTTATAGCGAGAATCACACCGCATAAATCAAAAGAAAGCCCAACTTGTCCACTAATTTAAAAAAAAAAAATTATGATTCTACCATCTTCCATTCTGGAGATATTGACCTTTTTCTAACACCTGCTTTTGCCTGCACGCTGCTCGTGAAAAAAAACAACAGAGATATGGAGGCCTGAAGTTGACAGACATTTCAGTTCAGTTTTTTTAGTTCAAAAGACCGATATAAAATTGAGCACAAATAATATCCTATACAAACCATATACCGAATGAAAGCCCTGAATGTCTACTTTTAGGAGGAAAACAGTACACATTGTACACATATACAGTTTTGACAGTAATTGGTCATTGAATTCAGCTTGTGCCCACCAGAGATAACTTCATAGAAGACATGGACCTGAACTGCTCAATATTCACAAAATAAGGCCTATAGCAACATATACATACTATATAGTATGAGTCATGTAAACCCATTTACAGTTTGGTCTGTGAACTTCTACTGTAATAATAAAAATCACACCCCTGTGAAGTGTGCGGTGCAACTCTGTTCTCTACGTATTCACTACAGCTCGCTACACGGATATACGGACTGAGTCATGTAAACCCATTTACAGTTTGGTCTGTGAACTTCTACTGTAATAATAAAAATCACACCCCTGTGAAGTGAGCGGTGCAACTCTGTTCTCTACGTATTCACTACAGCTCGCTACACGGATATACGGACTGAGTCATGTAAACCCATTTACAGTTTGGTCTGTGAACTTCTACTGTAATAATAAAAATCACACCCCTGTGAAGTGAGCGGTGAAACTCTGTCTTGTCCCATATTCTTTTCACTATGTACGGATTGAGGCAGAAAGTCATGTAAACCTTTTTACAGTTGTCTGTAAACTTCTACTGTAATAATAAAAATCACACCCCTGTGAAGTGAGCGGTGCAACTCTGTTCTCTACGTATTCACTACAGCTCGCTACACGGATATACGGACTGAGTCATGTAAACCCATTTACAGTTTGGTCTGTGAACTTCTACTGTAATAATAAAAATCACACCCCTGTGAAGTGAGCGGTGCAACTCTGTTCTCTACGTATTCACTACAGCTCGCTACACGGATATACGGACTGAGTCATGTAAACCCATTTTCAGTTTGGTCTGTGAACTTCTACTGTAATAATAAAAATCACACCCCTGTGAAGTGAGCGGTGAAACTCTGTCTTGTCCCATATTCTTTGCACTATGTACGGATTGAGGCAGAAAGTCATGTAAACCTTTTTACAGTTGTCTGTAAACTTCTACTGTAATAATAAAAATCACACCCCTGTGAAGTGAGCGGTGCAACTCTGTTCTCTACGTATTCACTACAGCTCGCTACACGGATATACGGACTGAGTCATGTAAACCCATTTACAGTTTGGTCTGTGAACTTCTACTGTAATAATAAAAATCACACCCCTGTGAAGTGAGCGGTGAAACTCTGTCTTGTCCCATATTCTTTGCACTATGTACGGATTGAGGCAGAAAGTCATGTAAACCTTTTTACAGTTGTCTGTAAACTTCTACTGTAATAATAAAAATCACACCCCTGTGAAGTGAGCGGTGCAACTCTGTTCACTATATACGGACTGAGGCAGAAAGTCATGTAAACCCATTTAGTTTGGTCTGTGAACTTCTACTGTAATAATAAAAATCACACCCATGTGAAGTGAGCGGTGCAACTCTGTTCACTATATACGGACTGAGGCAGAAAGTCATGTAAACCTTTTATTTGCAGTTTGGTATGTTTGGTACGTTTATTTTCTACTGTAATAATAAAAATCACACCCCTGTGAAGTGAGCGGTGCAACTCTGTTCTCTACGTATTCACTACAGCTCGCTACACGGATATACGGACTGAGTCATGTAAACCCATTTACAGTTTGGTCTGTGAACTTCTACTGTAATAATAAAAATCACACCCCTGTGAAGTGAGCGGTGAAACTCTGTCTTGTCCCATATTCTTTTCACTATGTACGGATTGAGGCAGAAAGTCATGTAAACCTTTTTACAGTTGTCTGTAAACTTCAATTACTGCTTCAGTTACTGCAATAATCGTACAAAATACACAAATACACAAAAAATACACAAAAATACACAAAAATACACAAATACACAAAATACACAATATAAAGTTCAGTCAAAATAAACATAAAAAACACAACAATATAAAGTTCAGTCAAAATAAACATAAAAAAACACAACAAAATTAAACCTTGTACAACCTACTGGTGTGGTACTTGTGGTAACAAGTACCACTATGCAGGGGCACCCCACAGGCTTTGCACATGAAGCTCGTCTCATGCCGCTGACCCGGAACGCTGCAAACCCGACACCGCCTTTGGGGTGTCTTTTTGCGGCTGCCTGGGGCTTTGGGGATTCTAATCAGCTCATGGTTTCTAAGCAGCCCTGACAGCCTGCTGTCAGGGTCTCTGCGTGGTGGCCTAGAGGATCCCCCCACTGCACCCACCCTCGCTGACCTTTGGGCTCTTGGGGCTCCCCCCCCCCCCCACTGCACCCAGCGGCTCTCCAGGGGCTTCCTCCCCCCCCACTGCACCCAGCGGCTCTCCAGGGGCTTCCTCCCCCCCCACTGCACCCAGCGGCTCTCCCATCTGCTCCCCCCCCTCTGCACCCACCTCCCCCTCTGCACCCACCTGAACCTCCCGCAAGTTGCCCCATTCCTTGATGATGCTGACCAGGAACGATAACAGAGTCTTTCTTTTGGGGGTGCCCCTTGTGGCGATTTTGAAGAGACAGAAAGCATTATACATAGCAATGCTGAACAAATACATGATAAACTTTTTAGTCCACTTGAATGTTCTGCGTGTAAACGGGTAATATGAGATCATCTGGTCTAATTTATCGACCCCGTTCATGTACTGGTTGTACGCTGCAATGGATTGAGGCTTTATGAGCTCTCGTCGGACCGCCCTCCCCTTTTCCCTCTCCAGGACCGTGACCATCTTGTTGTCATGTACAGTTGACAGAACCCTGACAATGTTTTTGTCCCGCCATGCAATTATCATTACATTATCTTTATGGCGCATTATCCGTTCTCCAGGTGCCAGCTGGCTGAGGGTAACATCTCTAATGGCAGGAGGTTCTCCCCGGTTTTTCCTTAGAGTCCCACAGACATGCGTTCCCAACCGTCTAAGATTATTGCACATTTTTACACTGTTATAATAATTGTCCATATACAATATGTAACCCTGATGTGCCAAGTCAGCCATCAGGTGTTCAACTGTCGGAATCAAGGGCGACTTTTGCCCTACATAGGGTTTAAGGCTATAGCAGTAACCTGTCTTGCTGTCACAAAGTATGTACGACTTCAGGCCATACTTGATCGGCTTAAGGGGGTTGTAAACCCTGAAGGCCAACCTACCTCTCCAGAGCATCATTCCCTCATCTATAGAGATGTTCTGTGCTGGTGTGAACATGTCCTTGAATTTGGCCAACAAGTAGTCCAACACTGGCCTCACCTTGTGCAGCCTGTCCGCCGGGTCCCCTGCCGCATTGTCTGAAAAATGAATCACTCTTAGCAGCAACTGGAACCGGTCACGGGCCATGGTCCGGTTGAAAAAGGGGGTTGAAAGAACCTCGTCGGTGCTCCAGTACAGCTCCAGGCGGGGCAACTTTATGATGCCGGTCAGAAAGTAGAGCGCCAGAAAGTTCTTGAGCTCCGTTAAGGTGACCTCTCTCCACCGCCACATTCTCGAGTGGACCTGCTCGACAGGGACCTACAATTTAAAATTGACATTTAGTATATAGATAAAAGGAAGGGGAAAGAAAAAAAAAAAAAAAAAAAAAAAAAAAAGGAAAGGTGTATATATATATAAAAAAAAATATATATATATATATCAAATTTCCAAAAAAAAAAAATCACACCATCGTGAAGTGAGTGGTGCCGGAATGCGGCCAGGCGGCCGGCCCGGTTCCGGCGAGCCGCCCCGTGTCCAAAATGGTTGAGAAATGACAGAGTTACCATGTGGCACAGACAAACCCAGGGACACACATAGCTGCCTATAGGAGTGGTTGAATCACTGCACCACTCAAAGAAAAAAAAAAAGTGTTGCTAAAAAAAACACAGCACTACCCCTCTCTCCGTTTCTGGCGCCCCTTACTGGTATAAATAAGTAACATACTTGCACCACTCAAAAAAAGTGGTGCTCGGTTTTCTAGTACCGTAAGTATACACTATAGAATGCCATGTCTACATAATATGCCATCTAAATTACATAATTTTACCTTATCATAAACCAACTTCGCATAGAGGTTGGTTTGGACCACGATGTCCGCCAGCAACTCATCTGTCAGGAAGAGCTGGAAGAACTCCCACGGGGCACTGTCTGCTGTCAGTGGATCATAGTGGGCACCCGGGTCGGCGGTGAAGGGGATGTGGTGGGGTTTCCAGCCAACATCAGACCACTCAGAGGCTGCCTCAGCTGGACGGTCACCAGCTACATTATAAACACATATACATGTACAAAATTACCATAAAATACATTTTTATTTGTGTAGTACTGTATACATTTGCTGCTATGCTCACACTTTTTTTACTCTGTAAACCTGTGATGTGACAATAAATCTGATTCTCAAAATAAGTCTCACCGAGCTCGCTGGCAACAGGCTCTGCAGAACTGGTTGATGGCCGTTCACCATCATCCAGAAACAGCGTGTCTGAAATGTAGATCAATTCAGGCATTTAGGTCCAAGCACATGTAGTTAGCCTTCATTTACTGTACTGTCATAAAGTAAAAGTACTGTCATAGTAAATTTACATTTATAATCAAATGTGGTGCATAGTAAACTAGGGTCACATGCAAAACTCACCCAAACCAGCAGCAGCATCATCAAAGGGTGATGGCCGGTCAATGTCATCTGCTGAAATGAAATCCCATATCAAAATATGTACATCAAATCAATTTTATCTAAGTGACTTAGTTACAATAAGCACAGATATAAAATGCAGATATTGTTAGCATGTTAGCCTGCATAGAATGTCAGTACAAGAGTACATGTGTTTGCATTGTGAAATTGAATTGACATTGTAATTGAATGTGGTGCGTAGTAAACTGGTATCACATGCTAAACTCACCCTGTCCGTGTGAAACGGCAGCAGCAGCCCTGGACAATGGCTGTGATAATGGGTCATCAGAATCAGATATGGCTGAAATAAAAATCACAGTAAAATATCAAAATATGTACATCATATCAATTCTATTGAAGAGACTTACAATAAGCACAGGTATCAAATGCAGATATTGTTAGCCTGAATATAATGTCACTACAATAGTACATGTGTTTGCATTGTGAAATTGAATTTACATTGTACTGGATGTAGTGTGTAGTAAACTATGATCACATTCTAAACTCACCCCATCCGTGTGGAACGGCAGCAGCACTTCTGGAAGGCTGGTGGTGGTCATCATCAGACAGGGCTGAAATTATATCACAGTAATATTATCAAAATGTGTACATGAAATCTATTGTATCTTATCGACTTAGTGTTATTATATGGCCTCAGCTGCCTGACCTGACTCAGTGACAACCTTTCTGCATAACCATATTGATAACCATGACATGAAAACAGAAAACTGTCAGGAAAAATGTCAGGCAGCTGAGGCCAATATAACACTAAGTCAATAAGGTACGGACAGAATGAGCAGGAACACGCATGCATATCATATAGTACATATATAGTGCTATAATCGAAGTGTTTGAATGAAAATGTAGAACATTTTGTTCTCATACCTCCATGGGGTGCCTGGGCAGACTCACCCATCTCCTCGTCTGAGTCTGAAAGCCACTTGTCTGAGTCTGACTCGTGGTCTGACATGCCTGAAAACATAATCAATATTACAATGTATTCACTTACTATGAGACCTAGCAGATCATGTCTGTCTGTCTGTCTGTCTGTGTGTGTCCCCTTTGTGCCCATATATGGAGCCGAGTGATTTGTGAATCACTCGGCTCCATATATGGGCACAAAAGGGGCCAGGTCCACATATACAGTAACAGCGGGACAGACACACAGACAGACAGATAGACATGTGTACGAGCTGCGTTCGCAGCTGAGACCCTGCAGATCATGTCTGTCTGTCTGTGTGTCTGTCCCGCTGTTACTGTATAGAAATAAATGATTTGGATTATGTAACATCTGCACGACAATATAAAAAAAATCATCCATGCATCCCATCCCATCCCACCAGCGGCAGTCTGAGATGGAGGGATGACTATGTCACTACAATAGTACATGCGTTTGCATTGTGAAAATGAATTTACATTGTACTGGATGTAGTGTGTAGTAAACTATGATCACATTCTAAACTATTGTTAGCTAAATACTGAATCGCGTTTTGTTACTGTACTTTCTAATCTACTGTGAGTGAATCCCTGAGACCCTGTTGCATCTGAATCAAATAATTATAAGACGAAAATATCTAATGTATTGTTAGCGTGCGTCTGTCTGTGTGTCTGTCCCGCTGTTACTGTATAGAAATAAATCATTTGCATTATGTAACATCTGCACGACATATAAAAAAATGCATCCCATTCATCCATCCCATCCCATCCCACCAGCGGCAGTCTGATTCTAAACTATTGTTAGCTTGAATATAATGTCACGCATGCTAGCATCCCATCCCATGATGGAGGGATGACTCGGCAGTCATCCCTCCATCATGGGATGGGATGCTAGCATGCGCATGTACTATTAGCATGCTAGCATCCAGTCATCCCTACATCACAATGATGGGATGCTAGCATGCGTGACATTATATTCAAGCTAACAATAGTTTAGAATCAGACTGCCGCTGGTGGGATGGGATGGGATGGATGAATGGGATGCATTTTTTTATATGTCGTGCAGATGTTACATAATGCAAATAATTTATTTCTATACAGTAACAGCGGGACAGACACACAGACAGACGCACGCTAACAATACATTAGATATTTTCGTCTTATAATTATTTGATTCAGATGCAACAGGGTCTCAGGGATTCACTCAGAAAGAGAAAGTACAGTAACAAAACGCGATTCAGTATTTAGCGATTCAGTATTTAGCTTAGCAGTAAACTAACGTGGCATACAACAATTGATAAAAAATAAAAACTAACGTGGCATAGGTCCACAGTAAAATTGTAAAATGGAGGTTCTTTCTTACCGCCTTCCTGGTCGTACTCGTCCAGGTCTTCCCTGGTGGGGCTCCAGTCGTCCTCAAAATCGACAACATCCTCCTCGTCCTCCTGATCACTTTCTCCCGGGGAGAGAGTGACGGGAGACGGCGGAGGAGCTACCGCAGCAGCCGCTGCAACGCGGGACGACCGACGTGGTGGTGGAAGGGGGACCGCCGCCGCCGGCACATCTGCCTCCAAAGGCTGCTGCAGGCTAGGGCCAGCCTGGGTGTCCTGCTCGAAACCAGAGGCCTCTGGTTCCGAGTCGGTCTCGTCCTCCACCTTGTTGGCCATAAGCCACTCGGCGATCGAGGGCTGACCGGGACCGGGACATGGGGGGCGCCTGCGTGGCATGTCGCAAAATGGCGACGGACAACGACTAGACGCGGGGAAAGGGTAAACGGGAGACACAGACAAACAGTTCACTAAACTAACACTACTACACTTCACTAGACTGACAAAACGAACAAAACACTGAACACTGAACACTGATCCCTAAATCCTACTATTACTACTAACTAAAAACAAAACCTAACTGGAAAAAACTAACTAACGTGGCCTATACTATGGACGTATGCTAAAGGACGTATACTACTCTAAACGGACGGACTACTAAACGGACAACTAAAGACTAAACGGACGGACTAAAGACTAAACTATACCTATATAATAATAAACTAATCTAATAATATATACTAAATGGACGACTATGTGATCTAAATGTACTAAACTAAATGGACGATTGCTCAAAAAACTCACTCAAACTGCACTGCTCAAAACCAAACCGATGTCAACGTGTCTCCACAAATACTACCTACTCCCACAAGGGGTGCAGGGCATCCTGCCCTTTTTATAACTTTCGGTCGGATGACGCCATCGGAGGGTTGTAGATCCGATCGGTGCTGCTTTTTTTGCTGTCCGGGCGCAAATATAGTTGAACTATAGTAATCAATAAAAAAACGTTTTTTGGACCATAAAACGTATAAAAACGTTATGCGCTTCTTGCGCTTGGCTATAATAAAACGTTTAAAAACGCTTTCAGCATTCTATGAGTTAATAATATAGTTTAATAATATACTTTAATAATATACTTTAATAATATACTTTAATAATATACTTTATTAATATACTTTAATAATATAGTTTAATAATATACTTAATAATATAGTTTAATAATATACTTTAATAATATACTTTAATAATATACTTTAATAATATACTTTAATAATATACTTTAATAATATAGTTTAATAATATACTTAATAATATAGTTTAATAATATACTTTAATAATATACTTTAATAATATACTTTAATAATATACTTTATACTATAGTTTAATAATATAGTTTAATAATATAGTTTAATAATATAGTTTAATAATATAGTTTAATAATATAGTTTAATAATATACTTTAATAATATACTTAACAATATACTTTAATAATATACTTTAATAATATACTTTAATAATATAGTTTAATAATATACTTGAATAATATAGTTTAATAATATAGTTTAATAATATACTTTAATAATATAGTTTAATAATATAGTTTAATAATATACTTTAATAATATACTTTAATAATATACTTAATAATATACTTTAATAATTTAGTTTAATAATATAGTTTAATAATATAGTTTAATAATATACTTTAATAATATACTTAAATAATATACTTTAATAATATACTTTAATAATATACTTAATAATATACTTTAATAATATAGTTTAATAATATACTTAATAATATACTTTAATAATATAGTTTAATAATATAGTTTAATAATATAGTTTAATAATATAGTTTAATAATATACTTTAATAATATACTTTAATAATATACTTTAATAATATAGTTGAATAATATAGTTTAATAATATACTTTAATAATATACTTTAATATTATAGTTTAATAATATACTTAATAATATAGTTTAATAATATACTTAATAATATACTTAATAATATAGTTTAATAATATACTTTAATAATATACTTTAATAATATACTTTAATAATATACTTTATTAATATACTTTAATAATATACTTTAATAATATACTTTAATAATATACTTTAATATACTTAATAATATACTTAATAATATAGTTTAATAATATAGTTTAATAATATAGTTTAATAATATACTTAATAATATACTTTAATAATATAGTTTTATAATATACTTTAATAATATATTTTAATAATATACTTTAATAATATACTTGAATAATATACTTTAATAATATACTTTAATAATATACTTTAATAATATACTTTAATAATATACTTTAATAATATAGTTGAATAATATACTTTAATAATATACTTTAATAATATACTTTAATAATATACTTTAATAATATACTTTATACTATAGTTTAATAATATACTTTAATAATATACTTTAATAATATACTTTAATAATATACTTTATACTATAGTTTAATAATATAGTTTAATAATATAGTTTAATAATATAGTTTAATAATATACTTTAATAATATAGTTTAATAATATACTTTAATAATATAGTATAATAATATACTTAATAATATAGTTTAATAATATACTTTAATAATATAGTTTATTAATATAGTTTAATAATATACTTAATAATATACTTTAATAATATACTTTAATAATATACTTTAATAATATAGTTTATTAATATACTTTATTAATATACTTTAATAATATAGTTTAATAATATACTTAATAATATAGTTTAATAATATACTTTAATAATATAGTTTAATAATATAGTTTAATAATATAGTTTAATAATATACTTAATAATATAGTTTAATAATATACTTTAATAATATACTTTAATAATATAGTTTAATAATATACTTTAAACCCTAACCCTAACCCTAACCCTAACCCTATACTTTAATAATATACTTTAATAATATACTTTAATAATATAGTTTATTAATATAGTTTATTAATATACTTTATTAATATAGTTTATTAATATACTTTATTAATATACTTTAATAATATAGTTTAATAATATACTTAATAATATAGTTTAATAATTTAGTTTAATAATATAGTTTAATAATATAGTTTAATAATATAGTTTAATAATATACTTAATAATATACTTTAATAATATAGTTTAATAATATACTTTAATAATATACTTGAATAATATACTTTAATACTATACTTTAATAATATAGTTAATAATATACTTTAATAATATACTTTAATAATATACTTAATAATATACTTAATAATATAGTTTAATAATATACTTTAATAATATACTTAATAATATAGTTGAATAATATCCTTTAATAATATCCTTTAATAATATACTTTAATAATATACTTAATAATATACTTTAATAATATACTTTAATAATATACTTAATAATATACTTTAATAATATACTTTAATAATATACTTTAATAATATACTTTAATAATATAGTTTAATAATATACTTTAATAATATAGTTTAATAATATACTTAATAATATAGTTTAATAATATACTTTAATAATATACTTAATAATATACTTAATAATATAGTTTAATAATATACTTAATAATATAGTTTAATAATATAGTTTAATACTATAGTTTAATAATATACTTTAATAATATACTTTAATAATATAGTTGAATAATATAGTTTAATAATATACTTTAATAATATAGTTTAATAATATAGTTTAATAATATACTTAAAATATAGTTTAATAATATAGTTTAATAATATACTTAATAATATAGTTTAATAATATAGTTTAATAATATAGTTTAATAATATACTTTAAAAATATACTTTAATAATATAGTTTAATAATATAGTTTAATAATATAGTTTAATAATATACTTAATAATATAGTTTAATAATATACTTTAATAATATAGTTTAATAATATACTTTAATAATATACTTTAATAATATAGTTTAATAATATACTTTAATAATATACTTTAATAATATACTTTAATAATATACTTTAATACTATAGTTTAATAATATACTTTAATAATATACTTTAATAATATACTTTAATAATATACTTTAATACTATAGTTTAATAATATAGTTTAATAATATACTTTAATAATATAGTTTAATAATATACTTGAATAATATACTTTAATAATATACTTTAATAATATAGTTGAATAATATACTTTAATAATATACTTTAATAATATACTTAATAATATACTTAATAATATAGTTTAATAATATACTTTAATAATATACTTTAATAATATACTTTAATAATATAGTTTAATAATATACTTTAATAATATACTTAATAATATACTTTAATAATATAGTTTAATAATATAGTTTAATAATATAGTTTAATAATATACTTAATAATATACTTAATAATATACTTAATAATATACTTTAATAATATACTTGAATAATATACTTTAATAATATACTTTAATAATATAGTTGAATAATATACTTTAATAATATACTTTAATAATATACTTTAATAATATACTTTAATAATATAGTTTAATAATATACTTTAATACTATAGTTTAATAATATACTTTAATAATATACTTTAATAATATAGTTGAATAATATAGTTTAATAATATACTTTAATAATATACTTTAATAATATACTTAATAATATACTTAATAATATAGTTTAATAATATAGTTTAATAATATACTTTAATAATATACTTTAATAATATACTTTAATAATATACTTTAATAATATAGTTTATTAATATACTTTATTAATATACTTTAATAATATAGTTTAATAATATACTTAATAATATAGTTTAATAATATACTTTAATAATATACTTTAATAATATAGTTTAATAATATACTTAATAATATAGTTTAATAATATAGTTTAATAATATACTTAATAATATACTTAATAATATAGTTTAATAATATAGTTTAATAATATAGTTTAATAATATACTTAATAATATAGTTTAATAATATACTTTAATAATATACTTTAATAATATAGTTTAATAATATAGTTTAATAATATAGTTTAATAATATACTTAATAATATACTTTAATAATATACTTTAATAATACAGTTTATTAATATACTTTATTAATATACTTTAATAATATACTTTAATAATATACTTTAATAATATACTTTAAAAAATATACTTTAATAATATACTTAATAATATACTTTAATAATATACTTTAATAATATACTTAATAATATACTTTAATAATATAGTTTAATAATATAGTTTAATAATATAGTTTAATAATATACTTAATAATATACTTAATAATATACTTAATAATATACTTTAATAATATACTTTAATAATATACTTTAATAATATACTTTAATAATATACTTTAATAATATACTTAATAATATACTTAATAATATACTTTATTAATATACTTTAATAATATACTTTAATAATATACTTTAATAATATACTTTAATATACTTAATAATATACTTAATAATATAGTTTAATAATATAGTTTAATAATATAGTTTAATAATATACTTAATAATATACTTTAATAATATAGTTTTATAATATACTTTAATAATATATTTTAATAATATACTTTAATAATATACTTGAATAATATACTTTAATAATATACTTTAATAATATACTTTAATAATATACTTTAATAATATAGTTGAATAATATACTTTAATAATATACTTTAATAATATACTTTAATAATATACTTTAATAATATACTTTATACTATAGTTTAATAATATACTTTAATAATATACTTTAATAATATACTTTAATAATATACTTTATACTATAGTTTAATAATATAGTTTAATAATATAGTTTAATAATATAGTTTAATAATATACTTTAATAATATAGTTTAATAATATACTTTAATAATATAGTATAATAATATACTTAATAATATAGTTTAATAATATACTTTAATAATATAGTTTAATAATATAGTTTAATAATATACTTAATAATATACTTTAATAATATACTTTAATAATATACTTTAATAATATAGTTTATTAATATACTTTATTAATATACTTTAATAATATAGTTTAATAATATACTTAATAATATAGTTTAATAATATACTTTAATAATATAGTTTAATAATATAGTTTAATAATATAGTTTAATAATATACTTAATAATATAGTTTAATAATATACTTTAATAATATACTTTAATAATATACTTTAATAATATACTTTAAACCCTAACCCTAACCCTAACCCTAACCCTATACTTTAATAATATACTTTAATAATATACTTTAATAATATAGTTTATTAATATAGTTTATTAATATACTTTATTAATATAGTTTATTAATATACTTTATTAATATACTTTAATAATATAGTTTAATAATATACTTAATAATATAGTTTAATAATTTAGTTTAATAATATAGTTTAATAATATAGTTTAATAATATAGTTTAATAATATACTTAATAATATACTTTAATAATATAGTTTAATAATATACTTTAATAATATACTTGAATAATATACTTTAATACTATACTTTAATAATATAGTTAATAATATACTTTAATAATATACTTTAATAATATACTTAATAATATACTTAATAATATAGTTTAATAATATACTTTAATAATATACTTAATAATATAGTTGAATAATATCCTTTAATAATATCCTTTAATAATATACTTTAATAATATACTTAATAATATACTTTAATAATATACTTTAATAATATACTTAATAATATACTTTAATAATATACTTTAATAATATACTTTAATAATATACTTTAATAATATAGTTTAATAATATACTTTAATAATATAGTTTAATAATATACTTAATAATATAGTTTAATAATATACTTTAATAATATACTTAATAATATACTTAATAATATAGTTTAATAATATACTTAATAATATAGTTTAATAATATAGTTTAATACTATAGTTTAATAATATACTTTAATAATATACTTTAATAATATAGTTGAATAATATAGTTTAATAATATACTTTAATAATATAGTTTAATAATATAGTTTAATAATATACTTAAAATATAGTTTAATAATATAGTTTAATAATATACTTAATAATATAGTTTAATAATATAGTTTAATAATATAGTTTAATAATATACTTTAAAAATATACTTTAATAATATAGTTTAATAATATAGTTTAATAATATACTTAATAATATAGTTTAATAATATACTTTAATAATATAGTTTAATAATATACTTTAATAATATACTTTAATAATATAGTTTAATAATATACTTTAATAATATACTTTAATAATATACTTTAATAATATACTTTAATACTATAGTTTAATAATATACTTTAATAATATACTTTAATAATATACTTTAATAATATACTTTAATACTATAGTTTAATAATATACTTTAATAATATACTTTAATAATATACTTTAATAATATACTTTAATAATATACTTAATAATATACTTAATAATATAGTTTAATAATATAGTTTAATAATATACTTTAATAATATACTTTAATAATATAGTTTAATAATATACTTAATAATATAGTTTAATAATATACTTTAATAATATAGTTTAATAATATACTTAATAATATAGTTTAATAATATACTTAATAATATACTTAATAATATAGTTTAATAATATACTTTAAAAATATAGTTTAATAATATACTTAATAATATAGTTTAATAATATACTTTAATAATATACTTTAATAATATAGTTTAATAATATAGTTTAATAATATAGTTTAATAATATAGTTTAATAATATACTTAATAATATACTTTAATAATATACTTTAATAATACAGTTTATTAATATACTTTATTAATATACTTTAATAATATACTTTAATAATATACTTTAATAATATACTTTAAAAAATATACTTTAATAATATACTTAATAATATACTTAATAATATACTTTAATAATATACTTTAATAATATACTTAATAATATAGTTTAATAATATAGTTTAATAATATAGTTTAATAATATAGTTTAATAATATACTTAATAATATACTTAATAATATACTTAATAATATACTTTAATAATATACTTTAATAATATACTTTAATAATATACTTTAATAATATACTTTAATAATATACTTAATAATATACTTAATAATATACTTTATTAATATACTTTAATAATATACTTTAATAATATACTTGAATAATATACTTTAATATACTTAATAATATACTTAATAATATAGTTTAATAATATAGTTTAATAATATAGTTTAATAATATACTTAATAATATACTTTAATAATATAGTTTTATAATATACTTTAATAATATAGTTTAATAATATACTTTAATAATATACTTGAATAATATACTTTAATAATATACTTTAATAATATACTTTAATAATATACTTTAATAATATACTTTAATAATATAGTTGAATAATATACTTTAATAATATACTTTAATAATATACTTTAATAATATACTTTAATAATATACTTTATACTATAGTTTAATAATATAGTTTAATAATATAGTTTAATAATATAGTTTAATAATATAGTTTAATAATATAGTTTATACTATAGTTTAATAATATAGTTTAATAATATAGTTTAATAATATAGTTTAATAATATACTTTAATAATATAGTTCAATAATATACTTTAATAATATAGTATAATAATATACTTAATAATATAGTTTAATAATATACTTTAATAATATAGTTTAATAATATAGTTTAATAATATACTTAATAATATACTTTAATAATATACTTTAATAATATACTTTAATAATATAGTTTATTAATATACTTTATTAATATACTTTAATAATATAGTTTAATAATATACTTAATAATATAGTTTAATAATATACTTTAATAATATAGTTTAATAATATAGTTTAATAATATAGTTTAATAATATACTTAATAATATAGTTTAATAATATACTTTAATAATATACTTTAATAATATAGTTTAATAATATACTTTAAACCCTAACCCTAACCCTAACCCTAACCCTAACCCTATACTTTAATAATATACTTTAATAATATAGTTTATTAATATAGTTTATTAATATACTTTATTAATATAGTTTATTAATATACTTTATTAATATACTTTAATAATATAGTTTAATAATATACTTAATAATATAGTTTAATAATTTAGTTTAATAATATAGTTTAATAATATAGTTTAATAATATAGTTTAATAATATACTTAATAATATACTTTAATAATATACTTTATAATATACTTTAATAATAGAGTTTATTAATATACTTTATTAATATACTTTAATAATATACTTTAATAATATACTTTAAAAAATATACTTTAATAATATACTTAATAATATACTTAATAATATACTTTAATAATATACTTTAATAATATACTTAATAATATAGTTTAATAATATAGTTTAATAATATAGTTTAATAATATAGTTTAATAATATAGTTTAATAATATACTTAATAATATAGTTTAATAATATACTTAATAATATACTTAATAATATACTTAATAATATACTTAATAATATACTTTAATAATATACTTTAATAATATACTTTAATAATATACTATAATAATATACTTTAATAATATACTTTAATAATATACTTAATAATATACTTAATAATATACTTTAATAATATACTTTAATAATATACTTTAATAATATACTTTAATAATATACTTTAATATACTTAATAATATACTTAATAATATACTTTAATAATATACTTTAATAATATAGTTTAATAATATACTTAATAATATACTTTAATAATATAGTTTTATAATATACTTTAATAATATAGTTTAATAATATACTTTAATAATATACTTTAATAATATACTTGAATAATATACTTTAATAATATACTTTAATAATATACTTTAATAATATACTTTAATAATATAGTTGAATAATATACTTTAATACTATACTTTAATAATATACTTTAATAATATACTTTAATATACTTAATAATATACTTAATAATATAGTTTAATAATATAGTTTAATAATATAGTTTAATAATATACTTAATAATATACTTTAATAATATACTTTAATAATTTAGTTTAATAATATACTTTAATAATATACTTTAATAATATACTTGGATAATATACTTTAATAATATAGTTTAATAATATAGTTTAATAATATACTTTAATAATATACTTTAATAATATAGTTGAATAATATACTTTAATAATATACTTTAATAATATACTTTAATAATATAGTTAATAATATAGTTTAATAATATACTTTAATAATATACTTAATAATATAGTTTAATAATATAGTTGAATAATATAGTTTAATAATATACTTTAATAATATACTTTAATAATATACTTAATAATATACTTAATAATATAGTTTAATAATATAGTTTAATAATATACTTTAATAATATACTTTAATAATATACTTTAATAATATACTTTAATAATATACTTTAATAATATAGTTTATTAATATACTTTATTAATATACTTTAATAATATAGTTTAATAATATACTTAATAATATAGTTTAATAATATACTTTAATAATATACTTTAATAATATAGTTTAATAATATACTTAATAATATAGTTTAATAATATAGTTTAATAATATACTTAATAATATACTTAATAATATAGTTTAATAATATAGTTTAATAATATAGTTTAATAATATACTTAATAATATAGTTTAATAATATACTTTAATAATATACTTTAATAATATACTTTATACTATAGTTTAATAATATAGTTTAATAATATAGTTTAATAATATAGTTTAATAATATACTTTATACTATAGTTTAATAATATAGTTTAATAATATAGTTTAATAATATAGTTTAATAATATACTTTAATAATATACTTTAATAATATACTTTAATAATATAGTATAATAATATACTTAATAATATAGTTTAATAATATACTTTAATAATATAGTTTAATAATATAGTTTAATAATATACTTAATAATATACTTTAATAATATACTTTAATAATATACTTTAATAATATAGTTTATTAATATACTTTATTAATATACTTTAATAATATAGTTTAATAATATACTTAATAATATAGTTTAATAATATACTTTAATAATATACTTGGATAATATACTTTAATAATATAGTTTAATAATATAGTTTAATAATATACTTTAATAATATACTTTAATAATATAGTTTAATAATATACTTTAAACCCTAACCCTAACCCTAACCCTAACCCTAACCCTAACCCTATACTTTAATAATATACTTTAATAATATAGTTTATTAATATAGTTTATTAATATACTTTATTAATATAGTTTATTAATATACTTTATTAATATACTTTAATAATATACTTTAATAATATACTTAATAATATAGTTTAATAATTTAGTTTAATAATATAGTTTAATAATATAGTTTAATAATATAGTTTAATAATATACTTAATAATATACTTTAATAATATACTTTATAATATACTTTAATAATAGAGTTTATTAATATACTTTATTAATATACTTTAATAATATACTTTAATAATATACTTTAAAAAATATACTTTAATAATATACTTAATAATATACTTAATAATATACTTTAATAATATACTTTAATAATATACTTAATAATATAGTTTAATAATATAGTTTAATAATATAGTTTAATAATATAGTTTAATAATATAGTTTAATAATATACTTAATAATATAGTTTAATAATATACTTAATAATATACTTAATAATATACTTAATAATATACTTTAATAATATACTTTAATAATATAGTTTAATAATATAGTTTAATAATATAGTTTAATAATATACTTAATAATATACTTTAATAATATACTTTAATAATATACTTTAATAATATACTTTAATAATATAGTTTATTAATATACTTTATTAATATACTTTAATAATATACTTTAATAATATACTTTAATAATATACTTTAAAAAATATACTTTAATAATATACTTAATAATATACTTAATAATATACTTTAATAATATACTTAATAATATAGTTTAATAATATAGTTTAATAATATAGTTTAATAATATAGTTTAATAATATACTTAATAATATAGTTTAATAATATACTTAATAATATAGTTAATAATATACTTAATAATATACTTTAATAATATACTTTAATAATATACTTAATAATATACTTTAATAATATAATAATAATAATAATAATATTTTTTCTAAAATTGGAACGATACAGAGTAGATTTGTTTTCTGCTAAAATTGGAACGAAACAGTAATTTGTTTTTTTCTAAAATTGGAACGATACAGAGTAGATTGGTTTTCTGCTAAAATTGGAACGAAACAGTAATTAGTTTCTTTCTAAAATTGGAACGATACAGAGTAGATTGGTTTTCTGCTAAAATTGGAACGAAACAGTAATTCGGTTTTTCTAAAATTGGAACGATACAGAGTAGATTAGTTTATTTCCTAAAATTGGAACGAAACAGTAATTTGTTTTTTTCTAAAATTGGAACGATACAGAGTAGATTGGTTTTCTGCTAAAATTGGAACGAAACAGTAATTCGTTTTTTCTAAAATTGGAACGATACAGAGTAGATTAGTTTGTTTCCTAAAATTGGAACAATACAGTAATTTGTTTTTTTCAAAAATTGGAACGATACAGAGTAGATTGGTTTTCTGCTAAAATTGGAACGAAACAGTAATTTGTTTTTTCTAAAATTGGAACGATACAGAGTAGATTGGTTTTCTGCTAAAATTGGAACGAAACAGTAATTCGTTTTTTCTAAAATTGGAACGATACAGAGTAGATTAGTTTGTTTCCTAAAATTGGAACAATACAGTAATTTGTTTTTTTCTAAAATTGGAACGATACAGAGTAGATTGGTTTTCTGCTAAAATTGGAACGAAACAGTAATTTGTTTTTTTCTAAAATTGGAACGATACAGAGTAGATTGGTTTTCTGCTAAAATTGGAACGAAACAGTAATTCGTTTTTTCTAAAATTGGAACGATACAGAGTAGATTAGTTTGTTTCCTAAAATTGGAACGAAACAGTAATTTGTTTTTTCTAAAATTGGAACGATACAGAGTAGATTAGTTTGTTTCCTAAAATTGGAACAATACAGTAATTTGTTTTTTTCAAAAATTGGAACGATACTGAGTAGATTGGTTTTCTGCTAAAATTGGAACAATACAGTAATTTGTTTTTTTCTAAAATTGGAACGATACAGGGTAGATTGGTTTTCTGCTAAAATTGGAACAAAACAGTAATTTGTTTTTTTCTAAAATTGGAACGATACAGAGTAGATTGGTTTTCTGCTAAAATTGGAACAAAACAGTAATTTGTTTTTTTCTAAAATTGGAACGATACAGAGTAGATTGGTTTTCTGCTAAAATTGGAACGAAACAGTAATTTGTTTTTTCTAAAATTGGAACGATACAGAGTTGATTGGTTTTCTGCTAAAATTGGAACGAAACAGTAATTCGTTTTTTCTAAAATTTGAACGATACAGAGTAGATTAGTTTGTTTCCTAAAATTGGAACAATACAGTAATTTGTTTTTTTCAAAAATTGGAACGATACAGAGTAGATTGGTTTTCTGCTAAAATTGGAACAATACAGTAATTTGTTTTTTTCTAAAATTGGAACGATACAGGGTAGATTGGTTTTCTGCTAAAATTGGAACAAAACAGTAATTTGTTTTTTTCTAAAATTGGAACGATACAGAGTAGATTGGTTTTCTGCTAAAATTGAGGACCCCTTCTGTTCTTTGAGTTTTTGGCCCCTGGCCCCGTGCGGCCCCACAGGGGCCGTGCGGACGCCGCCCCTGGGCATGGTGCCGAGCCCCAGGCCGCCCAGGCCTGGGAAACGCGGCCGGCGTGCCCTGGCATGGCCTCGTTTGCCCGTGGCGGGCCCAAAAGCCCGATAATTGGAACGCACAGCCTCCGCGTTCCTATTTTAGTCGGTGCGTTCCTATTCCCCTCTCGACCTTCCTCCCAGAACGTGGGAGGCGCCTTCCCAGAACGTGGGAGGCGCCTCCGACTCTATTAAAATAGCATTTTTGTATATGCCCGCCCACAGTGTCCTGAGGTGACCCTGGCCCGAGGTGACCCGAGGTGACCCTGAAAGAAAAAGCAGTGCGCCGAGCGGTTTCCGTGTGTTTTACTCAAAATTGAGAACAATACACAATAGCATGTTTTTAAAAAGCATGTTGTGAGCTTGTAGATCAGCTATTTTCACTCATGCTTAAATATTTAATTTCTAATGTATGAAAGCTAGAATGAAGTGATAACTGAATGACATAGTGGAATCAGCCACATCAATTTAAGCCGTGCAGCTACAGATAACTAACCAGATTGATTATGTTAATGTTATCCATACTGATATTACCTTATTCACAATCCACGTTATCCATTGACAGCTTATTAATATAGATGACATGGTTATAAAACTATATGCATATGTATGCGGGATATGGCTCAGGAGCCACTGGAAGGTTTGACCTCTGTACTTCTCCTCCAGCCTGGAT